>NC_053118.1:16884436-16941936 GCF_010015445.1 Perca fluviatilis
AAAAAAATAGGCTAACCCTGTGCTACAATACCAGTCTATTTTCAGCCACTTTCAGCTACTTTGTGCTAATTTGTATGTTGCAAAGCATCTATCTAATATATTATACATCTAAATATTGTAAGTTACCTGCTTAACACCAGCATGTTAGCATTTTCATTGTGAGAATGTTAGCATGACAATCGTTACCATACCTACCTCTACCATTTTTGTATGTACTTTACCACAAGTCCTAAGGATCAAAAGCAAACTTTGAACTTCAACTTGTATTCATCTTCCAGTTTGGTTTTTGCTTATAATAAGCATTACAGCATCACAGAGCTGTAATGTGGCTGTAGATCTTTAGGATGTGTCTGAAATGAGTCCCTCATTCAGTCATTCAGTTTCCAATATAATAGACCCTCAATAGTTTACTCTATAGTGTCCATTAAATTGAGAGTTGAACTGTGTCTTCACAGTGAGGGAAAAAAATGTCTCATAACAAGAAAGTTTGTTATTAACAAGAGATTTGTGATGGCAATATACTTTCTTTGTTATAACGACAAAAATATCCTTAATTTATACTACATGGCAGTTTACGTTTATGTGTTTATCCAGTCTGGTACACTCTGGCCCTGACCGGGGGTCGCCGCGTTCTGGTACAGAGCTGTTCTTTGCCACTCGGACTGGCACACGACTCGGCATTGAGACTCACCTGTTTCGGGCTGAGACCACCAAGGATCTGTCCCTCTGGACCAGACACATAGTCAACGGATGTCACGCCTCAGCTGAGATGATCAAAGAAGTCACGACGAGTGAGTACTGATACGTAACACGTAAACAATTTGATTCAAAGTACCTTTTAAAACGGATAAAGTCAAACAAACACTTTGACGCTATAAACAGAGACCGGAACACACAAGAATATGTAGCTGTGGAAGGAGTGGAGTGAGCAGCGCAGGTCACTGTGCTGAATTTGGTGATGCATCCTTAGACGTGTTCTGGCACGCTGCAGCAAAACATATCCAGAGAGACTGAAGAGTTTGGAAGAATAAGTACTGCCTGAGGTCTTGCAGGCCTAAAATAACATCTAAATTCAGTGCATAAGTCCAAATGTGTACATACACTACAGTATCAACCACTCATACACTGGGATAGGAGAGGGTTTGTGATTAAATGTAATAGCCATATGAAAGATGTGGATGAAGCACTTGCTGCCGTCCAGGGAATTCCAACAGAATACCTCTCCTCTCTCTCTCTCTCTCTCTCTCTCTCTCTCTCTCTCTCCCTCTCTATCTTTCTTGCCTCCCTCTCTCTCCAAGCACAAAATGTCCTGGTAACTGCACTTCTCCCCTGAGTACCTCTCCTATCTCCATCTATGATATCACTGTGTCAAAGTAAGTTTCACTTTAGACTAGCAAGTCTTCATTCACGCCTGCAGAGCTCAATTTGAATTCAACACTCCCAAGATGTTTGATAATAATCACATTTTGTGTGTCATTGTAGTTAGCAAGGAAATGTGAATGTTAAAACGACATTTTATTTAATCCCATGAAAAAACGCTGTCTAGACTGAAACAAGCTGCTGAGTATTGACGCGCCGTAGCTTACAGATAACAATAACAAATAAAGTGAAGGGCCCTGCACACCCATGGTACACCCACACAGGTGATTGTACTTATTTTGGATAATTACAGCTCTTCACAGGAGTCTGTGGGATTTGTGCAGAATGTGTTTAATTATAACATCTTTCTCATTCTCCTGTTAGCTTTGTGAATATTACACCTTTATCATCCGGTGACCGCATGTAATTCTCTGCCCACCTTCAGCCTAAGCAGAGGTCTAATCAGCTGGGATAAGGGAAAACACATTTACCTTTAAAACCTGCATTAACTGATTTTTTTGGCCACTTAGATGAGCAGATATGGAGCAACATTAGCATTAATTTAGCTGTAAATGCTGCACTAGTATTTGCCACCCGGACTGGCACATGACTCTGCATTGCTAACTTTCACTAACTTTTTCTGTCTTTCGTTTGGTTCTGGGGAGAAGGTTACTACAGCTTTTGCCAAAAACACCACCTGCTTCATCGGAAAACAACACTAATGAGAACCAAAACTGTGAGGTTGCGGGCAAACAATAAGCTAAAAGATACTGAAATGATCCACAGAGCTCTATAGACTCTCTGAAGTCACTGTAAGTGACACATATTTTTTGGTCACCATTGAATTTTTGTCTGAAATGGATCCCATAACTTTTCTGAAACTGATTGATGTTAGCAAGTCCTCAGTTTCTTGTTATGGAAGTAGAAAAGTAATTTACACTTCCCCGAGAAGGAGTGTGATAATCCATTCGCTCATTTTTCAGCAGTTACCACCTGAGGAGTCATCGCACTGACCTTGTCATCTTTTCATCTGTGTAACATTCTGATAAATCTTTGTGATGGTTTATTTACTGTCAAGGCTCATGATAAAGATTTGCTCTGAAGACAGATTAACTCTCAATCACTCTATGGGCAGCAGGCCATTCTTAGAGGGACTTTAAAGGGGAAAGTAATTTGTTCAGCTCCAAAATCAAATTTCACAGGCACTTGCGTGCGGCCTGCAGTCATTTCTGTTATTATTATGTCCAAGGTGACTTAAAATATCTCAGAGGTTATATTCATATTTTGAGCAATTAGCAGGATAAGGCACTGTCTATATCATGTAGTTCCAAGGTTTAAACCCTTCTTGTGTCTATTGCATATCTGCTCTCTCAATAATCTGACAGTCCTGTGCAGTGTTTCATGGAGCAGAATATATAAATAGATCTTGCAGATGGAGTTTGCCCAGTTGTCATGGTATTGCAGATTCTAATTCTTTTGAGCACTTTCAGGCACTAGTTTGAGATTTGGGGAAATATGCTTTAATTTGTTTAGATGAGAGGATGGATACCACTCTGGTGTTGGTACGCTAAACATGAAGCTACAACAAGCTGTCATTTACCTAACTTTAGCTTTCCATAAAGACTGGCTCTGTCCAAAAGTAACAAAATATGCATTCCTGCACCTCCAAAGCTCACTAATTATCATGCTATTTCTCTCTTGTTTAATCTGTCACCAAAGTGTAAAAACCTCAGGTTGGTTATGGTGTTATGGGGGTTGAGTGTGTGGTGCCACAACAGCTACTACTGCTGTGGCCAAGGTCAAGAATAAACTTTGAACAACAGATTCAAAACATTATTTTATGACCAGCTTTAGAAGCTAAGTAATCCTGCTGCACACCCACAGCCTTTTTGTCAATGTTGTTGTCAAAGGTGGCAGCTGTAAAAGTGTCTTAGAGGTCAACTGGGTCTACTTAATGAACAGGTAAACAGCTTAATGACTTGGAGCACTTAAACAAAGCAATTTTATCTCAGTGGTTGTCGGCAATTAACCTGGTGTGACACTTGGAGGTTTAGCGCAGTAGGATGCAGTTTTAAAATATGAAGTATTTTACCTGCTGTTAATGTCATTTACAAGTTTAAAACTAATGACAGAAAAAAATAGCTTTCTGTTCAATAATAACCTTTTAGCATTTGTTGTTTTGGTAACAGTTAGTGTCTCCCTCCTCTTTCTCACTGCATCTCTCTTTCCCTCATTTCCTCTCTCCATGTTATCACTCTCTGACCCTCTATCTGTCTAATCCACTCACTGTCAGGCAGAGAGAAGGGCTTTTGTTGCAGCCTGAAAACCCTGTGTGTGTGTGTGTGTGTGTGTGTGTGTGTGTGTGTGTGTGTGTGTGTGTGTGTGTGTGTGTGTGTGTGTGTGTGTGTGTGTCTGTGTCTGTGTGTGTGTGTGTGTGTGTGTGTGTGTGTGTGTGTGTGTGTGTGTGTGTGTGTGTGTGTCTGTGTCTGTGTGTGTATGTATTCTGGTGGGAAACCCTACTTGCCCTACAGATCAAGGCTCTCGGGTGGAAGAGTAGAGTTTCAGGTCTAATTTTCACAACAAAGACCCGGCACTCTTTGCCCCATTTACAACTGCTATGCCATTAGGGAGACGTTTGTCCTGCCAGATTGTTAATACATTATTAGAATAATAAACACATTATGAGATTCATTTTTCATCATGAATGGGATGTCTTCAGTGTTCTGGGGATATTACACTGCATATTTGACTCTGTGTGTGTGTGTGTGTGTGTGTGTGTGTGTGTGTGTGTGTGTGTGTGTGTGTGTGTGTGTGTGTGTGTGTGTGTGTGTGTGTGTGTGTGTGTGTGTGTGTGTGTGTGTGTGTGTGTGTGTGTGTGTGTGTGTGGCTCATTTTTCTGTATCTTATCACCATTACTTCCAGAAGTTGTAATCAACACACCTCTGTTGTTTTAGTGTGTTTCAGTTTCCCAGTCTAAAACCCACACTAGCACTTCCTTCTGTAGGCGCCTTGATGTTTCCAACACCTCACCTGTTCAATGTCATTTGAAACCAACATTGCTTCTGTGGTTTTGCTATCTAACAATATGTAGAATACCGTATATTACAATAGATTGCCGGAGTGAAGCCATTTGGAACAGCTATGAATACTTTTGATCTCAGACGTGGGCATGTCGTAAGAACTACTACTGATCGAGTTAATCCCCCCCTTAACAACCAGATACATGAACATTAAATGTAAAAAAATATATAGCACATAAGGAGGAAGAAGAGGTGGCAGAGAGAGCTGCAACAGCAAACTGTGCTTTGCATGAAGATTGCAGCAGATTAATAGTGAAGCGATCAGGTTATAATGGCTGCACTGTACACCTGCATGAATATGATTGGATGTTACGAGTCAGCTGGTAGTCAAGCAGCTGATGACTTCAGTGCTCTGCCTGAGCTAAAGCTATGCTCCACTTATAATTTGTTGAGACTGTCTCCCCCATCAGTTGACATAATGAATACATCTGTGTTTTTATTTTATCAGTGTGCCTGTAATTTGGGCTCTGACTTTATGCTGCTGGTGGTCTCACATACTAAAGTGCTAATTACCACCTCTTTTTACAGCTGGCAACTGCTGCTAATTGGCTGTCAATCTAATATGACCCACTTTTGTAGCAGCGTTTTTAATTGTGAATACGTTATTTCAGAGTGAAATAGTGAAACTTTTCATTATTTTATCCCCTTGATGAACCACAGTAATAAAATAATGGAAGGTTTTTCTACAAAGGTTCAAATGTGCCCAATGAAATGCCAAAAAATCTACAATTTGTATGATTTCATTACATTGTTATGCTGTACAACCAATCCATCTGCTACTCTGTGCAGGGTAAATTAAACTCACAAGAATTATTTGCCTTCGACCATGGTCTGGTATGTGTGTGTGTGTGTGTGTGTGTGTGTGTGTGTGTGTGTGTGTGTGTGTGTGTGTGTGTGTGTGTGTGTGTGTGTGTGTGTGTGTGTGTGTATGTGTGTGTGTATGTGTACATATTTGGCTTGGTTTCATCATCACCTTTAGCTAAAGAGCCGAAGGAGGAAGGGATTTAGGTGCGTATAGGGTGATTAGTGTGGTTTGACTGACAACATGGTTAAGTAGTCAGAAAACCAACCTGTTGACAGTCGGACAAAAAGGAGACTGATGTTGGCTACAGAGAGCGTAACTATACATTATGTAAACACACATGCATAGCTATAGCCCACAGACGACTCACTCATATATGCATCTCCATGTCTCTTTCACATGTCTGCAAGATAGAAAATACGCTCCTATACCTCACCAGCTTAGAGGCATTACACACACACACACACACACACACACACACACACACACACACACTGTCATACAGTATGTACACACATGCAAACACACACTGCCATCCATGTTCATGCAATACACACACATCCTGCTCAGGCTGTCAGCAAACAATGGAAAGATAACAACTCTCTTCTCGCTCACCATCTCTTTGTCACACAAACACGCCGCTCAATAGATCAGATGTCATCAAGAGAGAGGAGCCTATTCTGTAAATTAAGTTTTCGGCATGCAGGAGGTGGAGTGAGGGAACTCTGCTGTCAAGGCATTGAAAAATAAGACTAAATGCAGCTGGATCACACTGTGTGGAGACGCGACAGGTTTGTCATTACAGCAGAGGAAAGTGATTTGGAGAGTAGATATACATAGCACACTCTGCTTTCAGCCGGACACATGCTGCGAGGAGAGACGAGAGAGAGCGGGAAAAAAAGTAATGAGAAATGATGTCGACAGATTACACTGCGGCAGTTTGGTCTCTACGTGAAAAGAAATGTGGTAAATTGTAATGTGTAAAAGACACACGAGTTAGAACAGAGTTGGGCTTTGACAACATGACAGAATATATTTGAATAAGAAGGGCCTAGATCTACATGAATGCTGTATAAAAGGTATCTCTAATGTTTAGGCTTCCCTAAACAATATAAATGGGGAGGACCAAATATTAGAAATACCCCTTTGTAAAACACAGTATAATTCTACAGCAGCAAATTACTAAACGAGTTTAATCAACACAGTTTAACAAAAAAATTTACATTGAACCTTCATGAAGAACAGATTTATTGTTATATCATCAGTTCATCATTCGTGTTAGCTCAGTGTACCTAATAAACTGGCAACAGAGAGAGAAAATGCCTTCTGAACAGTAAGAGCAGGGCAATATTACCAAGAATGTCAACATGATAACAGTAATTGTCTATGTCTCAAGTATTTTCTATGGAAGAAATAGTATAGTACAGTATACTCATAATAAGGCTGGCCAAAAAATCATTCAATATTTCTATTCATAATTAGTTGAAAAAGAGACTGTATCAATGTCATTCATCTTCTTTTATATTAAGAACATGGAAAATTAAAGCACTTTGTACAAACATTCAACCAAGTTACACAACACATTGATCAAACTGAATGGCCCTGCCCTTCCAATACAAGCCAATACTTAAGTCATTAGACAGTAGAACGTGTATATCCTCCCTAAAAATAAAGAGAGGTTTTCAAAGAACAGAGATGAAATACATTTTGAAGTCCACAATATGCATTTAAAGTTGTACTGCTACTTCTTACATAATAGTCATTCAGAGTCCAACTTTTACCTCTCATTGTAATAACTTCTACAATGCATGTACCAGGTGATTCAAATTCTGACTTGCACTTTAACTCTTATTTCTGTCATCCACACATTGTCAATACAGGGAAAATGAGCATCTTGTTCACTAACATTCAAAAATGTTAATATCCTATTATCTTCCAGGTTGTCTTTACCAGAGTCAGGAATGCCGGCTGGTGATTCACTACGAACAGGGCTTCTCTGTGCTGGCTGACCCCAAACTAGGAGACGGGGAGGAGAGGGGAGCTCACACACCCACCAGGCCCAGAGTGCTCCTCTCCTACCCCTACGAAAAACTGAAGTTGTCCTCAGATGACGGAGTTCGCATGCTCTTCCTTGACTTTGGAGGGAAGGAGGGGGAGATTGTGAGTGTTTCCTTTTTTAATAAAGCATTAGGTTTTGACACACAAAATGTAACAAAATGTGCTCTGATAGGAACTTGGGGGTTCATAGTCCACTGAAACTCCATTTTGTTCTGTGAATAAATAATGAAACACAGATGATGTGCAATCATATGAAGAAATGTGAGTAGTAGGCCTACTCTCTAGACTCACCAATGTTAAACAAGCACAGAGGCTGATTTGACATTTGTTTTGCCCCAGTAGTAGCTTCACTAGACCAGCAAATGTGAGGATTGTTACTTTTTTTTAAATTAAGTTTGAACATATTTTTACTAACATGTAATTTGTTTGATTTGATTTGAACCCACGTGGCCTAATCCTAAACTACACTGTAAAATAGACATGATTATTGGATATTGTATCATATTCAAAATGCTCCCACACATTACTTCATAGATGTTTTGGTGTCCGTCCGTTCATTTTGCTTTCAGCATGGCTCGCTAGTTTTTTACGACAGCAGCCTAATTTACTGGAAGTACAAGACATGGTCTGTCGCACTCATATTTTTTTTTGCAACATTAAAAATTTGGCTTTTGAAAAAAAACTTAGTCTTCTAATTTTCTCCAACCTATAAAAAAATATATTTCTTATATTTAACCCTATCCAAAGAATTGCACTTAATAATTTCTCATTTCAAGTTCAACTAAGTTAAAATGTTATTATTTAAGCTTAATATTAATAACTTTGCTTTTCAAGTCAAACTGATTGGGGGGGGGCACAATATCAAGCTTTGCTGTGGTCATGTACAACTCAGTACAATAAATAGAACAAATTCTTACCCACTCTCAGGGGGTTTCAGGAGGCCTCCTGGGAAATGAAGCCAAAAACAAACTGGAGTACAGGTGAACAAGACAGGCAGAGGGAAAGTGGTACAGCAGAAAGTAAATTACAGCAATTGATCATAAAACAACTTCACATATACGTAGGTCTTACCAGGTAAGAGTGAAGTTTTCTTAAAAAATAGCCTGCCACTTACTATAAGGGTTTTAATCTGTTTACATCACTCAACTGCTTGCTGTATAGAAGTCCAAGTGGCTCGTGTTTTAGGGGCCACCCTCAAAATTATCGATGTGTATGCCTGAAAAAAGTAGAAACACTGCCACTCTCACTACCAATCAGGCTGTTCTCATGAACTATTTGTACAAAGCTACGAAAAGTAATGCACTGGAAATCCAATGTATTCCATGTATTTATTACTGTTAGTCCAACATTGACTGCCGCTGTATAAGGCGGTGAATAGATCTCAAAACAGGACTTTTGAGCGGGGGAGTGGAGTTTGTTTACAGGAAGAGGTTAAGTGGAAAACACAAGACTTTCACCCAGGACATGGGTGTTTGTTTCCTGGAAGTACTACTTAAGGGGACCAGTGTTTTAACACAAACCACAAACTTTTTCCTAATCTCAGTAATCGGTCATTTTGATCCCTAAACTTAACTGTCACGACCGTCACCTCAAGGTGACCGGTACCCGGCTCACAGTCACCTTTTGTCAGCTAAACTTGACTGTAACGACCACTAAATTTAATTTTCACGAGACCAGTTGGCATTCGCCGCAATTTCGTGACATATACGAATTGTTGTGCAATGGTTTTGCATACAATATCATAGAAACCTGTTCATGAGACCGTGTACCTAAAGTATTTATTACTTCTGTTATAAATGTTTTTAGCATCTTGGATCTTATTTGACAATATAACATATAAATGTTGGTGTCAGGGGGATGAGCTAGCTCTTTTTTTAACCCTCCCTTAGCACTTCTACAAACTGTTTACCCAGAAAAACATGATGCTTCATCATTCATAAAAGTCAAAGCACTGTGATTTACTGTATGCTGGGGAAAAAAGTGACAGTTAAAATTTAAATATTTACTCTATTGGCTTATGGGATTTAGAAATTGGAAACTGAGATGTTTTATATATCGATGCCTCGAACTGTCTGTACAACAGTCCACATACGGCTCTGTATGAAACTTCTGTCAGATACACTCATGTTTCAAGGCTCATATCCTGAAGGCAAATAAGCAAAGACTTTGGAGCTTTGATTCAAAACTCTCTTCTGGCTACCTTAGCAGAACAGATTTGGGGATCTTAGCATTTCTGAATCCCAACACAGTCATAGACGAGGCTTTATAAAAATCCCAAGGCACTTGCTGATGTGGCTGGTGGCTCATTAGCTCAACAGTTGAAAGTAGAATCAGCTGGGCTTTGTTTTCAAAGTGTTGACTACACTGTCATTAGTTGGCAGGGAGTATATACAGTATATCTAATTTTGTCACAACAATTGATAATTCATCTCCCCAATACAGAAAATGTATTACGGAGCTTAGATCAAGCCAAAGCATTGATTTTAGTTTAGAAAACAAACAATTACTTACAATGAAAATTCTAACATACTAACATACTAATTCTAACATACTAACATAGTGGTGTTTAGCAGGTATAGTTTACTATTTTCACTATCTTAGTTTAGAGTGTTAGCATTCTAATATTTGCTGATTAGCACTAAAAACATAACTTAGGCTTATGTGATATGTCATATTTTAACAGATATTTGGTCATAAACCAAAGTGTTGGCCAAATTGAAGTTTTGAAGTGATGACAGTGCTGAATAAAAAGTTGAGGGAACAGCAAAGTTATAATTTATCCTGAGGGGGCATGAATACTAAATTTCATGGAAATCCACCCAGTACAGTAGTTGTTGCGACATTTCACCTGACAACTTTTAGCTGAATGTGAATGTCAACCTGCTGGTGGCATTAACAGACAAGACGGGATAGTCAAAGGATTCAACATCTGGGAACCATGAATGTCGGTATAAAATCCTGTAATCCATCGAGTAGATAATGAGATATTTACCTGAATAAAAACTTTGACCTGATGGTGGTGCTCGAGAAACATCAGAGGATCACCAATGTCATTAGGATTCATCCTTTGGCTACCATGGATATATGTACCAAATTCCTTAGAAAACAATCCAATATTGGAAATATTTCAGTCTGGACCAATTTGTCTGGACCTACTGAAAGACTGACTGACATGGCCACTAAAAAACACCATCTATCCCACCTCCTGAAAATCTGACTTTTTTTTAGATGACAAGATTTTTGTGGACCAGTACAGATGTATTGATGTATTATATTAAATTGCACTGGGTTTGCTGGTGATGAGGTAGCCTCTAAAAAATCCTCAGTGTTAAATATGACCAACTAAACAGTAAGTACTAAGTTTGGATTTATAGGTTAAATCTCCCTATTGACCTAAGGAACAGGATATGAGTCATATTCCTGCTGTTAATTCAGGCTATGAACAGAGCTTTGTTCACAGTGAGTGTGTTTGTGTGTGTGTGTGTGTGTGTGTGTGTGTGTGTGCTTAGCTCCAGCTAGATCTGTCTAATCCTTGACTCATGGGGAAATGTTGCCTGTGTAGTTAGTTTTGAATAGATTTTTTATGATTTTATGTGCTTTACAAACTTCTTTTCCTTCGCTCTCCTGCCTCTTCCTTTCTCTTTTATCCCTTCTCCTCAATGAATTCTCACATCTTTTAATCATATTCTCTCATACTCATATCGTGTTTTGCATTATTCTGTTTTGTTCAACTTTTTTTTAATTCTGTTGTTTTTCCTTCCTCTTCCAGCAACTGGACCTCCACTCTTGTCCGAAGCCGATCGTCTTTATCCTCCACTCCTTCCTCTCTGCTAAGATCTCCCGCCTGGGTCTGGTGGCCTGACCTCTCTAAAGGGACATTTCATCTCTTTTGAAAACAGAAATCCACCTTGTTTCTCCACCTCTCTGCAGCCCGCATGCAGTAGTACACCACGTCAAACGCTGTCAGTCGGGGACCCAAGCTGAGTGAATGTAGCCTCTATTGACCTTTTTTGGGGTCTCCAAGTTAAAGAAACACTGGAGAAACCAATTCAGGTTGGTTTTGCTTTGGGTGAAATGAACAGATTATTTTGGGGGATAAACCCTCCCTTTAAGGGCTGCAAGGACTGAAGTGTTGACTGAAGAACCACAGAAGAAAACAGGGACTGGACTAGAAGCAGTGGGATGATATATACAGAGGGACACAGATTGGGCATTACTGTCACGTCCTGGACATGTGCAGTACGGTTGAGATGAATTTACTTTTAATTCAATCAAGATGTAATGGCAAACTGCCTTCCATTCACCAATTATTTAATTTATTCACCATTAGCTCTGAAAGAACATTCTGAATTTCACTTGGCCATTTTTCTTCACCAAACATTTGACACACTCTGGAAAAACTTTATGCATTTGTCTTTGTTAGTGTCTCCTGAAATGTCTTGTTAGCGCTGTCAGCATTCATCATTGAAAGTGGCGGGCACAATCACCCACACAGTTTCCCACAAAGACAGCTGACTCAAATTCAGAATGTCATAGTATTCTTTTAACAGGTTGCATACTGTGACCACCCCGTGGTCAAAGTATTCCAGTGTTTAACAGTGATCTGAAGTCAGTTCTAATGTCTTCAAGTATATCTTCTTTTAAACCCTCAGATTCAGTTAACATGAATTATAATATACTCAAGCATTCAGATTTTTTTCATCACATTTAAATTCCACATACTATATATCACTCAAAAACTCAGCATTTACTATTGTGTTTCTGATACATACAACTGTGTTCCACAGAAATAGGGGTCATTCTAATGTTCCAATGGTCCTTTGTTCCCCAGCTCTAAATTGTACTGACACAGGTCTTAGTCTTAGTCTAGATAATAGTTACTATTTTGTATGTAGGAAAAAGTCCCAAACATATTTCAGCCCTAAATGCAGAAGAAAAACAAAAGATGAAAAAGGGACAAAAATTATTCTGAAACTTTTTAGGGTTAGGAAATCAAAAGTAGTTGGCAATTGCCATTTTCAAACAGGTTAAGATTAGGAAAGAGGAAAGGGTGAAAACTATTTCTGAAATATTTTAATTTAAAACAGGTCAAATTTGTTAACAGAATATTGAACTTGGGAACATAGGACCATGGCACCATAGATACATTCCCAAATACTACATATTATGCATTAAAGTGTATGATCTCTAAATAGTACCATAAACAAACAATCAGGTAATGTTTAGAATACACATTTTGACTAAATCATTTAAAGCAATAGTTTGATCTTTTAGGGAAATGCACTTTTTCATGTTCTCGCCAAGAGTTAAATTAGATGATCTACAGCCAGTAGCCGGTTAGCTTAGCTTTACGTAATGACTGGCAACAGAGAAACGGCTAGCTAGTTGAGCTAGTTACTCACTGAGCTTTAGAGATGCTGGTAGGTGGATTTTGTTACCTTCGGACAAGCTAGCCGTTTCCTGGGTTTTTGCTCATCTATCCAGCTACTAGCTGTTGTCTTATATTTAACAGACAGCTGTGAGAGTGGTATCAATATTCTCATCTAACTCACAGCATGAAAGCCAGTAAATGTATTTCCCAAAATGTTTAACTATTCCAGAAATGGTCTGCACTCTGATCAGACATGATGAAGCTGTTCAATCCTTCCTCCTTTCAGAGTGGACAGTGAACTGTTTGATACTCTCTGAAGAACTGTCACATTTGCCAAACTGCCATGAGTACTTCTAATATTCATATTTTGAAAACTGAAACGCAACAGTGCCACAGTCACCCCTTCAAGTATTATTTGTCTTTCATTATAGCAAGGTAGCCATGATAGGAGTCCTCAATCCTCCTTCAGCCAGTGCAGGTCATTATTGTGTTGGGATGTTATGCAGCAGATCAAATCTGTATAGTACTCTGCACTGTCTGTGACATGGCTGGCTGCCGCGGTCTTTCCTCCTGCCTTCAGATGACAGAGAAGAAGACATTTGAAACATTTGAATTTTGAACGAAATTAATCATAGAGATCAAAGGATGGAGCAACTTTCTTCTATAATGGCTACTTTACTTTTAGTTATGAGTGCAGAAATACAACCAACCAGCAGTAATTTTGTGTTTGCTCTTTTCTTACATCAAGGAAATATCAAACACACATTTCCAACAACACACACACACACACACACACACACACACACACACACACACACACACACACACACACACACACACACACACACACACACACACACACACAGGTTTGTGGCATTATCTTTGTGGGGACCCGTCATTGACATAATGCAAACAAGTATACTGGTTTTTGGACCCCATGAATATAGTTAAACAAGAACACACACACACACACACATATATATATATATATATATATATATATATACACACACACACACACACACAGTGAACAATGATTTACAAATTGTAATCCCACCACTCTCTAGAAGAAATATTATCTGTTTTGTTGATACTAAAAGATAGTGGAGGCATTGTAAAACTTCTGTTCAGCGATGAAGCCAGCACTGACTGATAACCTCAAATGGAGAGAAACTCTTTGAGTAAAGGCTGCTTTGATATGTAGTATACTCTGATGCCTTCGGCAGCTACCGTACTGTCACTCAGAATGATTAAGACTAGTTTTTTAACTCAAACAGTGCACATAAATCATGTATTTAACAAAAGCGACATGATGAGTTTGTTTTTATTGTCTTCACTTGTTTATTAATTTCTCATCAACAGCAAATCCAAATCAACTGAAGAAGCCTGTAAAATGTGGGCTTTGGAGAGTTTTGATTTCACTTAAATGACATTAAAATGTAAATTGTGTCTACAATGTGTTTGCTAATGATTCTGGTTCTTAGTAGTAGGATATATATTTGACTATTCCCTTCTCCAACTTTCAGAATTGAAATGAACCTTGCTGTAAACACACACATTCTCTACAGTTCAGTATTTTATCTCGGGGACAGTAAAGATAAAAAGGTGGTGTACTAATTTACTGCGTATTAGCGACAGTTTATTTGGGTAGCGTTTTGTTGATCAGCTCAGCAGGAAGGAACAATGTGTCTTTAGCCAAAGAGCTTGAGAGTCTTTGAGTTGTAGGCAGCGCTTAACACAATCCTAACTCTTTGACATTGTTTACTTGGCTCCTAGGTAATGAGCTGGCATCCTTTCTCTCTTACACACACACACACACACACATACACACACACACACACACACATGGATGGACACATTCATGTAACTGAGGATAATTTGTTCAGACCTCACACACAGTGATAACTGGTGACATTGTTTACTAGCAGATTTTCCCACCTTTTTCCCCACCTCTTTGTGTTTATCATGGTTTGACTTCTGTTTAGATAGTTATTGAATCACATCAGACTCTCAGTGGGACACAAAACGTCTACAGACAGCAATTGTTGCATAATGTGAAAGAAAAACACAAAGAACTCTCCAGGTCAATTTTCCCACTGAGACAGACAGAAAGTTGTGTTTGTGCCAATCTCAAAGATCTAAAAACACACACAAAAGGACCAACACTGTTACTGATGACATTTTAACACACACACACAACCACACCAACATGCACACTCACTAACGACCAGCTTTCTCATTGAGGGAGTAAAGAGTGAGCTGTATTGACTTAGACTGTCAGCTTTTCATTTTGAGGGGCTGGACAAGAGCCAGATCAATTAGCAATCAGCCATAAACTGTGTGTGAGAGTGTTTGTGTGTGTGCTAATAAATGGCCAGAGTTGTGTTCATGTGCACACAGTTGATACTTCTTTTAGTGACATGCAAACACATTTTTGTGTTTGTGTGTGTGCGTGCGTGTCTGTGTGTGTGTGTGTGTGTGTGAGAAAAGGACCTCTATATGAAAAAGCTTTTTTCTTGACTCAGTCTCTTGTTGCATTCCTCAGCTGTGGCAGGTCCTAACAGGTTCTTGCGTGAGTGCGTGCGTGCGTGCGTGCGTGCGTTGGTGCGTGCGGCCTGCTCTACTTAATGTGCTGGTGTTTACATCAAAATTGTGTAGGTACAGTAATGGGGAGGGAGAGAACAGGGTAGCGTAAGGGTTGAGGGGGAAAAGAGGGCAGCAAGAGGAATTGCAAAGCCAAAGCAAGTCCAACTTAAAGTAAACATCCATTTAACATTTAACAATAGGTTGTCAAGCATTTTCTGAGTGTAAATTATTCGGAAGGGAAGCAAGGTCACCCATTTCATAAAAAAGTCTGTTTTCTATTTTAAATATTTTATTGGCTTTTTAGATGCAAAAAACATACACTACATACAATCCACAAGCCACACAAAATTTACCACAGTTTTGCAGCTGTCTTATAATTTGTGAGAATGTACACACGTTTTACTAACTTCATATTCAAAATTAAGTCCCAATGCGCTCTAATTCTCCCATAATACCTAACATAACTTTGAAGGGCATTGAAATAAGCACTTCTATTTTGTCCTCATTTCAATTCTAGCTGTCTGTGAGAAAATAAATACATCCATGGACAACTCAATTTCGTCATCTTCCCCTGAGCCGCACCCTAAACGCTGGCTCCCAATCCCCAGAAGTTATGAGTTCCTGGAGATTCTAGGCGAAGGTGGCTTTGGAAAAGTGGTCAAATGTGTGAAACGAGGCACTGAACAGACTGTCGCCATAAAGATTGCCAACAACTACGATAATCTCCGCCAGGAGGTGGGACACTGTTAATTTTGATTTCACAGTTGCACAGTAGACCTTTTTTTTTTATGGGTGGAGTATGTACTAATGGTAATAATAGCAGGACTGCATATACAAAACTACACTAATGTGGAAAGAAGCAGCCTGATTGGTGGCCTGTCCCAGATCATGAATGAGCAGCACACACTGTGTGCTGTGTGAATGGGCAGCACACAATGTGAAATTCCAGCTGTGTGCCAGCAAACTATGCCAGATGCTAGTCAAATGCCAGTTGTCTATATGAAAAACTCTTTTTTTCTCCATTTGTTTCAAGTGTCTCATATGTGAGCTTGTTTACTTAATATTTCTGGGTGAAACCACTAGTGATCACTGCTGCTGCTGTTGTTGTTGTTGTTGTTGTTGTTGTTGTTGAGGAGGAGGGCTAATTCGTCCATGTGAACATATCAGCTAACTTGTCACGTCTCCCCAGGCGTCCATGCTAAAAGTACTCATGCGCCACAATATGGACAAGTTTAACATCATCAAGTTCCATGACAGGTTCATCATGAAGACTAGGATTAGTCTGGTGTTTGAGATGTTGGACATCAGCCTTCAGGACTACCTATTGGATATAAACGGCCCCATGTATTTCGAGGACTTCCAAACTGTTATCCAGCAGGTATGGCATCAGCAAGGAACTAAAAGCTCTGTCAGTTTCAAACTATGGTCCACACTGACATTGTACCTATGTTTTATCTAATGCCATTTTTATGATTTAAACACTGTACCTTTTGCATAAAATAGAATTCTGTTTTTATGTGATCAAAGTTTCTATAGATATTTTCATTCCTAATATTATTTTTACTTGCAGATGGGAACAGCATTCAATGCCCTGAAGAGGATTGGCGTGATCCATACTGATGTGAAAATAGACAACATTATGATGGTGGATCATGTGAGACAGCCATTCAGGGTGAAACTTACCGACTTCGGCTTGGCAATTTACAGTTCTCAAGCCAAGCAGGGCAGGGTTCACCAAGCACCTTTCTATAGGTAATAATAAGAAAAAAAGATTATATTGAAACTGTAGTTTGGCTTTAATTATCAAAATACGAGAATGGTTTTTCTTTTGTGCTTTTCACGTCTCCAGATATTATGTTGGGTCTCCCTTTTCTCATTCTCATTATTTTAACCATCATTCTTTTCAGTTGTGTTGACATTTTAGTTACCAGTTACAGTAGGTTAGCTAATATATGGTGTCACATGGACTCCACTCATACACAGCTGAGTCCACAGGGAACCAGTGATCAGTGATAAAACACTATTCTCTATAGATGATGAGTGAAATTTATATGGTACACACATGTCCAACCAAGCTATAGCAGCAAGCTGGTAGCACATGAATTTAGGAGTATTAAGGCCTACATTTTATTAGAAACTGGGCATTCATAATTGGGAGGACAAAAGCTACAACACAGCTGATGCTTGCCAGATCAATCTGTTCTTTTAAAGCATATCTTAGAATGAATTTGACTTTTAGTTTTATTGTTTAATTCATTTCAAGCCTTATTATCTTCTGTGTGACACGCTGGTGTCATTCTTAATTTTAGGCAGTTGTAAAGCACGTTGTACAATTGCTATGAAAATACTATTGTGATTTTAACCATAGCAATGCTTCATGAATACAGAAGAAAGGTGGTATTCCTATTATATATTTTCATGATGTGTTTTGTCTCCATGTATTATCGACCTGCTGATCAGAAATCCAAGGTTTTTTTCAAGAAAAGAGATTCCGATCAGTGGATGCTAAAGGTATATATGCCATTCTTTGACTTTTCAAATACTTAATTCATCTTTAACCTTCCTTCTCTTTTTATGATAAAAGTTTTTCTACAGTTATGACACTTAATTAAGCTAAATTTATTTAACATATGTGTATCATAAATACATTTAAATTTTTTTTAGATACCTGAGGAGTACTGGGGATCATTAAATTACTCCACAGACAACAGGTTCTACACGTTCCGTTCTCTGGACGAAGTAAAGATGGTAGGTGGTTAAGTTGGCGTTTGTTGCTGAAAAGTGACTTTCAGTTCAGTTCAGTCACTTTATTATCCCAGATGGGAAACTTGATCTACAGTCAGGAATACAAATAAACGATATGACAAAAATTGTTTCCTGTACATACAATATAGAGGACATCATTTTACACAATACTACAGGAGCAATCTCTAAAAAAATAAAAAATAAATTACATATGCAAATTAAGCAGAGTTATTGCACATGGAACAAAATACATTTTACTCCTATTGCTCTTGAACCGGGGTACTCTAATCTATGGCCTGAGGGAAGTGTTTCAAACTCAAAGTGAAGGGGGTGGTTTGTGCAGTTTAATATAGACCGAGCCTTGCGGAGTACTTGCTGGTCAACGATAGTCGTCAAGGGAGTCTGTGGGATACTATTCACCTTACCAGCCACCTTAACAACACGGCTTTCATCGTCTTTTCACGATTTAGGAAAAATACTTGACCACTGTTGTATTTCCCAATTGTTTCCTAAACTAGATGCTTCTGGAGAACAATAACGAGACAGAAGATGAAGAGAGGGGGGAGTGCATTGAGCTGTTAAGGGAGATGCTCAAGTGGGATGGGAGTGAGAGGATTATCCCTAATGATATTCTCAACCACCCAACAACTCAGTGGAATGTAATCAATTAGAATGTCAGTTAATTATATGGCTTGATTCAACAGCACAAGTGAATTACTGCCATCCGGTTTCATCATGGTTCGGCCCGCAGCCCCCATGAACAGAATACACCTGGAAGACACATCTGATCTGAACAGTGAAATGAGGTAAGATTATTTTCTGTCACCATGACACTCATACCTCCAATGGAAGAGAGAAAATAAGCCATAATGTAAGCAGATTTTTTTTTAAGATGAAACAAGACTAATACATGAACACCGGCCTTTGTCCACTTGCAGTGTTTGATTGCGACATTGTTGCAGTGGGCCAAGTTTCCAGTTTGAATTGCTGCAATCTAGGTGCCACCAGGATCCACCCGGACAACAGAGACCTCTATCCCACCACCTCTGGTAAGAGAATAATGTATCTTGTTTCTAAACTGTGAGATATTCCACATTGTTGTTTGATCTGGAGATGGTTGAGGTATTTAATGTCGGTTGATATTCAGGCAAGAAGAGGAAAAAGAAGAACTGCATCAAAGGCTTCTTGTGCTGGATTAAGAGGACCGTTTGCTCTCGCTGCTACATGGACAACTAACAAAATACCTAAGAACTTTCTTTTAAGTCGTCTGCAACAAAAGCATGTGTAGTTATCATAATGGGTAGCATGGTGGCTTCACAGCATGAGATCCTGGTCTTTTCTGTGTGGAGTTTGCATCTTCTCCCTATGCTTGCGTGGGTTTCCCTCTAACAGTCCAAACCAAATTGCCACTACATCTAATTTGATCAGAAATCTTTATTTACCAGACTATTTCAAAAATGGATCCAAAATAGGAAATATATGGTCAATTATATTTCATTTTCCTCCTTATTGTACACAACACTAGGGCTGTAATAGGGTTAATGTCTAACCTGTAATACAAAAACAATGCTGCTCCTTTATTGATATATCTTCTACAGAAATTATTAACTGATGGCGATGCTTACGCAGGACCTCCTTTGTTATTTTTTGCATCATTACATGGCACGTGATTTGCATGACATTTGTTGAGTTAATATTATTCTGTTATTTTTACATAATGTTGCCATTATGTCAAAATAAGAGTGTACTGTTATTCAAGAAAATGCATCCAAGATTAACAAATCAAACCTCTTAATTTCATTCAACAAATCAAATTAGCTGAATGAGAATTAACAGGATCATTTTTGTGAGTTTCAAAATTTAAAAGAATTTGAATTTTTTTTTAAGACATGTCTAATATATAGCTGAATAAACCAATGAATGGTATTGTTAGGTTTAGTTTTAAATGTAAAATGTGTACTTTTTAAAAATCTCCAATCATTTGGTAAAATAAAAGTTTTATTAAATTCAAACATATTGTATTCTTGTATGCTTCTTCTTTTCTAAGTTTTTGTCTAAGCACAGATAATTTATCTTTTTATTTCCACAGTAAAGTTTTTGAGTATATATATATATATATATATATATATATATATATAAAGCTTTTTAAACAGAGGCCATTGACATCTGGTCGCTGGGCTGTGTGATGGCCATCATGGTGTTTGGTTTTGCACTCTTCCCGGGGAATACTGACTATGAATTAGTATGTTTTCACGCTTGACTAATTGTAAATCATCACTCTTAAAGGCCACATACAGTTATTATTAAGTTTAGCAATTCTAGACTAAAATAATTAAGTTAAATTTCTAAATATGATTCTGTTTTTTCTCCAGCTGCAATACATTACCGACCTCCTAGGCCCACCACCAGCCTCTGCTGTTAATGTTGAATGGAAATGGGAACGAAAGACAGCGTCCAATCAGTGGATACTTAAGGTATAATACTAATTCTTTGAGTTTCATCTTTAATACTCTCTCCTTAAATAAATAAACATTTTCCTCCAGTTGTTCACTAACAAATACTTGAATATTTTTATCCTATTTAGATACCTCAGGAGTACTGGAGAACAACGAACACTGACAACCGGCACTACACCTTCCGTTCTCTTGACGAAAGGAAGACAGTAGGTCATTAAGCAGAGGGTAGCTGCTGCAATGTGACTTTTATTGAGTATCCCTTTCATGCTTTGGAAAGTTGAGTTGACCACTCTTGTACTTTTTGATTGTTCTATAAACTAGCCGTGTCTGGAGAAAGATAATGCCACAGAGGCTTATGAGAGGTGGGAGTGCATTGAGCTGTTGAAGGCAATGCTCAAGTGGACTGAGAAGGAGAGGATTACCCCTTATTATTCTCAATCACCCATTTATCACCATGAGTTACCTCAACAGCTGCTCCCACCTCAGCTCCTGGTGAGTGTGCGTGCGTGCATGCGTCCAACACTGAGGAGGCAGCCAAGCCTGGCATCAACCAGCCGACTCAACTGAGCACGAACCAGGCTTCTGACCCCAACACCAGGCAGGCCCAGACCAGGACCAAACACAACATCATGAGGACTTGTGTAGATGATAAGTAAGTGTCATCTCAAGTTGGGCAAGATGGGGTTGGGTTTCCACTGAATCAATTTCAATTTCAATTCAATTTATTTATAGTATCAAATCATAACAACAGTTATCTCGAGACACTTTACAGATAGAGTAGGTCTAGACCACACTCTATAATTTCCAAAGCCCCAACAATTACAGTAATTCCCTCAAGAGCAAGCATTAGCAGTGGCTGTTGCGACAGTGGCGAGGAAAAACTCCCTTTTAGGAAGAAACCTCGGCAGACCCAGACTCTTGGTAGGCGGTGTCTGACGGGGCCGGTTGGGGGTGTGATGAACAGTGGCAAATAATAGTCACAATAAAGATAATGGAACAGTGACTTCGAAGGTAGTCGTTGTAGTTCATGTCATAGCAGGGCACATCGTGGCATACTGAGTAGTGCAGTCTCCTATACCGGATCCTGACTACTCTGTGTGTATGAACATCGCAGCAGGGCGTTGCGGGATGTAATCAATGCTAGTGATTGGTTTTATGATCACTGACATTGCAGGTGATCAATGAGAATTTTATTTGCGACTTTTATAAGGAAAATACAGAACGGCTGAGGCTGTAGTCAGCTGCCTGTAGTGCCTGTAATTAACTGCATGTGTCTTCATTTAACAGCACACGAAGAACACACAGGCCGACTTCTACAGCACTGCCATCAGGTTTTATCAGGGTTCAGCCCGCTCCTTCACAGAGCAGAATCCCACTGGAGGAGGCCATCAATGAAAGTAACACTTTGGCCTCCACATCTGAGGAATCCAACGCCAGCAACCATTCGGACAACACAGATGACAGCGAGTCAAAGAAGAAGAGAAAGAAAAACTGCCTCAAATGTTTCTCCTGGATGAGGAGGACATGCTGCTCTTGCTGCTGCATAGACAACGTACAGAAGTGAAGGTCTCTACAAAGGTTTCGTGGCTAAACACCTGAGAGCTTTCTCTTAATAGTTCTGATACAAAAGCATTTGTAGTTCTCCTTGGAAGCAGCATGGCGGCTCAATGAGTAGCACTGCAGCCTCACAGCAGCAGATCCTGAACTTTTCTGTTAAATAACTAAAATCAGACTCAACACTACTCAGCTTAACAGCTGGACAGCTTTTGGGCGCTTGTGGAAGACGAATGTTTATTGTCCTTGCCATGATTGATAGAATCTAATATTAAATTGTTAAACCGATAAGAATCTGTGTACATATATATGCATGTGATATTGGGGGTTGGGTGGCTCTGGGTGCTGTGGCAAAAGATTTCCTTTGAAGGGGTGCCGTGGTTTGGAAGAGTTTTTCGACCACTGCTCTAGCTGCATATTTAGCATACAGACATGAGGTGGGTGGTAGATATCTTTTCATCTAACTCAAAAGAAGAAAGTGATATATAGGTAAATGTTTATCTGAGAAGCCAAAAGCATGAATCTAAACACTGTGGCAAGCTTTTCATGTACTTTGTAGAATGACTGAAAATGTGGTAATGTCTGCAAGAGATAGAAACTGTGCCACCTGCTCACTCTGTCCCTGTTATTATCTGTTAATGTACAAGAAGAGGATGAGTAACATTTTCAGCAACATACACACACTGCACGCAAACACACACAGTAGTAAACAGTCTTACATTAGAGGATAAGAGGCATGTTTGTAAAGTGATGTCGCTGCCGTGACCCTCCCACTTAACAAGCGCTGTACCTCAAGCTCAGTTACTCTCAAAAACAACCACCCAAAGGTAACCTATACACATACTGTATGCAGCATTAAATCATGAAACTATGTACTCCCACTGACTGTACACAACATACAAGAGGGAGAGACACTGTGTAAGTCTAGAATTCTACTGTGTATCATTCTTCATTTTTGGCAGCTATAAAGCACTTTGTACAATTGTAAGCAAAAAAAATTAATATAACAACGCAAAAGTTGTGTTTGATTTTGACCATAACAAAACTTGTACGGTATTGTTGTTCTCCAGCTGCGATTCATCATTAACCTCCTGGCCACCAAAGAAAAAAAAAAAAAAAAAAAAAAAAAAAAAAAAAAAAAAAAAAAAAAAAAAAAAAAAAAAAAAAAAAAAAAAAGAGAGAGAAATTTTTCGGACACCAACACCACGTTCCTACCCCTACCCCCCCCAACCCCTCCCCCTCTCTTTCCCCCACCACCCCCCACACCCCCCCCCACAAAAAAAAAAAAAAAAAAAAAAAAAAAAAAAAAAAAAAAAAAAAAAAAAAAAAAACAAACACACACCCCACACACACACACACACGGTGTTCTTTGTGTTCTCTGTCCTGTGAACTTGGGATCAAAAGCGCAAAAGCTTTTAGTGAATGATAAGGGTCAGTTGGTACGCTATTGCACCAGCGGAAGTGCAATGAAGGAGTGCACTGCGCAAAACTATCGGAATGCCGCCTTTAAATCCGAAAGCGTGCGCTTAAAAGCTAACAGAAGTTAAGGGAAAAACTCAAGAGCTTGATTATATCAATATAATAACAAAATATATCAATTAGGCTTTAATTTACATTAAAGCTGCATTAATCTTTACATTAAAAGTGAATTGAAGGACTGTAATGTAAAATGTGGTGTTTATGGTGACAAATCCGAAGATAATTATGACCTATTCATGGAAGGTTTTAGCCGTGTTCGCCTTATTGTTCTGGTTGGATGTTTTGGCTCCTCCTCAAAGCTCTGCAGTATGTGTCAAACCACAACATACTGCTGTATGCATCAGCAAATAGCTCTGATGAACTTTAATCTTTAATGCAGAGAAGGGATTGAAATAAATCTTCCTAGATTACCTTCAGAAAAAATGCAAATGAGCTTATATTCCAATGTTTAACTACTTCTTTAAGATTACAAAACACCCACAAAAATCTAACTAGCGTTAAAGCTAGCTCAATGGAATAGTTTGACATTTTGGGACATTTGCTAGATTGATACCCCTCATATTTTTAAGAGTGGTAAAAATTGCAATTCAAGCTTATAAAAACAAGAAAATAAAGAGAAGTAAAGTATAAATATGTTCCAGCTGTGTGTCAGAAGTTGGTGACATGTTGTCTGGCCACGGTCAGGCCGGTCTAGTATCATCCTTTAGAGGAAAGGTTTTGGCACAGATGGTGTCTGGCTGTGCAGGCTAGATGGCAATCATGACTGTAATGTTATCTTAATGGCTGCTCATTTTCATTAAACTCTCTAAAATGGTGTTAATGTGTATTTTTGTAAAACAGTTTTTGTCACCAAAATGAGCGCTATTACACACTGATGCACCTGAACAAAACCTGCCACCTACTCATACTGACACAGAAAATCAAAAACACACACACACACACACAGTCGTGTGGCTTCCTATAGTCTGTTCAGCACTAATTACTGTTCTATAAAATGTACAAACGCAGCAGTCTGTGTCAAACTGTTTCTCTCGGGTGTCTTTTAACTTCCAGCTAATTACTGTTCCAGTACAGGTTTAGAGAATCAATCATCCTTCCAGGAGTGCTTCTCAAACATGAGGTCAAACATCAACATGGCTGCCTAAAGGAAGCGTCAGTGCCTGTCCAAGTCTCTTATTGTAACACACTTGATGTAACTGAAATGATACTCCCTCAACCCGAACAAAAACAAGGGATGTAGCTACCATTGAGGACACCAAGGTCATGTCCTCTGTATTATTTCTGAAAATGTATGGGGTTTGATGACCGAGAACTGACATTTGACTGTTTTAAGGCAAAATTTTAATGAAAATAGAATGAAGGTATTTAGTACGTGAAAGCTTGGAGAGGGCTTTTAAACAGCATTAGGACCATACTGTAGGGAGATAAAGTGTACATTCAGAAGACATAATAAAAGAAAATTAGTTTGTTTCTGTATGTGTGTGTGTGTGTGTGTGTGTTTTTAGTGGCCGTGCAATTGTATATAGGGGTCATTGCAAAGACGCAAGTGACTTGAGCGAATTGAGACAGAAATTTTCATACAGGAGAGTTGAAATTTTGCACTTTTTACTCAAGACTGCACCTCATAAACATACAGAGATGAAAAGAAAAATGAAAAAGACTTTGAAAACACTCAATTAGCAAGAAGTTAGCTTCATGTTTAGTCCTAATACAGTGACAGTGGCCAGTCCAAAAATGTTTTAGGCGAGTTGCATTAGGTTAAAGCAATGTCATGACCTGTGTTTCTAAATCCTGGCCAAGATACCGTAAGTTGGGTATGTAAGGAGAACAACAACAAAGGTTCCCTGGAAACCTTGGCCATGGATGGCTTCACTGAAGCGCCACACAACAAGGTAGATCACAATGTAAAGTATTCATACAATATGAATTAGCTCTTCAGTACACACACAAAATTGTTTTCCTGGCAAACAAGCAACAGTGGAAACTGGGCTGAACATACTTCACACTTAACAGTTTAGAAATAAGATAGAAAACGGTCTTTTCCTCTGCAACCTCTCCTTCCCTCTTTAATTTTCTCATCCCTCTATCAAGCCAGAAGTCCCTGGAAAAAAAGCCTCCAACAGCCATTAATAACTATATTTTACATGTTGCAGCGACAGATGGCCAACTCATCTATTCATTGCTGTATCCATTTAATGAACCCACATAACATCTCTGTAAATCATTTAGAGTCCTGGAATTTATAAACAAGAAACCATGCGTACTGCTACATGATACATTAGATGCTGCAATATGTGGCTGTGAATTTGTTGTTCCACAGAAATACTAAAGCAGCAGTTTCCTTTTTTAGTAACACAGGAACACAAATTTAAAATATAAATAAAAATGTTTTACTGTAAATACTAAGAGACTAATGCTAGGTTACCCTTATCACTTTATACCAAGAACTAGTGATAAGATATGTTGTCTCCTCTGCACAGCCATAGTATTGTCCTTTTCTGGTTATTTTCTACCAAAGGATTTTGGGTAGGCGGTACAATGTAAACTGTATTATCTTTGTTGTCGGTCCACTGTGATACAACAGGCACATGCAGATAATACTTTCATTATCTGCACTCTGTCATTCAGTGGTGCTCCCACACACTGATGGATACCACACTCAGTCCATTCCCACATAAACGTGCACACTGAAAATGTCAGGTTATGCAGTTTACATGCCCTTAAGTACCCTCAAAGTGAGTATCCCTGCTATGAAAAACACAGACATACTATATTTGGATGGTCTAATGTTGATTCTCAACTATCAGCTGACGAGAAAGTAGCAGCAGACATTCAACAAAGTGTCACAAGTTGTCTACATGTGTATGTTTAGTTACATTACGGCAATGGTAGTACCGACCCCGATACTAAATATTAGTCTCGCATTGCCAGACCTTCCTCCACAGTGCCGCGGAAGGGGGTCTGGCTAGTCCACACAGCATTCCGGGATGGGAGAGAAACGTGCTCTGGTTTATTGGCATTTCTTTAAACCAATCACAATCGTCTTGGGTGGCGCTAATCGCCGCACGGAGCAACAGCGCCTCTGCAAAATAGCCTCGGAAGGGAACTTGTTCTGGTTGAACGTGTAAGTTCAAAGGTAGTTTTAGTTGTGCGAGAGAAAACTTTGATTGGACAGATAGTCTAGCTAGCTGTCTGGATTTACCCTGCATAGATCTGAGGAGCAGTTAACCATAGTCCTCATAAATCCACCGGAGTTTAAAATGCCAACACAAAGGAAGCAGAAGGGAACGGACATCCAGCGGCACATGAACAATCCCGGAAGTGGAACGTCGTGGATATAGACTACTAAATATAGACTCTTTTTCAGAGTACTGTGAGATCACCTGGAACTCATTGTAAGACAGTAATGTAAAAGTATCTACTTTGCATTAGTAGTTTCCTAATAATTTCCAAGTTGTTTCTAAGAAAGAACGATGTGATTTGATACCAAATTCAGAAAAAACAGAAACAGTGTTCAATTGGTACACTTGCTATTATACATTTCAAATTACTTACTGAATAACCATAGTCTTTTAGTAAGTGAACATGCAAAAATATAAAATGTGTTTACATGCAAGCATACAATTCAACAAATATGGAGAATAAAGTTTCCTCTAAAATAAATTATTTTCTTGGATTTAAATAGAGCAGTAAATTCCTATTTTTCCTATAATTAGTACCAAACTGTAACCAAATAACATACCAAAACTTGAGTAAATTATTCCTGTTCAAGAACAGTCCAGCAGCTAACCTCATCGTATTTAGCTCGGCAGAAATCTGCTTCTTGTGCATAGTCACAGAACGGTCTTCAGTCATCCTATTCATGCGGGTAATCCAATGCCAAGTCAGAATAAAACTATCCACTGCTGTGAAGTTAAAGCTTTTTGTTTTGAAATTCAACTTCAAGTAGATCATTTTATGTTGCCTTGGCATGGAGAGATTGTTTTTGTTGTTGCCAGAAACCTGTAGCAGGCACCTCTAGGAGAAAGGACAACATGGTTCCAGTAGTGGAATTGTTGGGTCTTTGTAAATTATAGTGTGGTCTAGACCTACTCTATCTGTAAAGTGTCCTTGAGATAACTCTTGTTATGATTTGATAGCATAAATAAAATTGAATTGAAAAAACTGAATAGTGGAACGACTGGCTGCGTGTGTTGTATCTCATCAAGGAGATCCAGAAATCTTAGCAGTGTTCCTCATCAGTCTGTACTGTAATAGTACAAAGTCTGACTGTCAGTGATAATCGGCGCTGCATAATGTGCTGCACTGCTCGTGGCTTGGTTTTTAGTGTCTGAATAACCGCTACCTTCCGGGTGGGGCGGTTAGCTGTCAACACTGATAATGTAATACATATTTCTCAGAGACAGCACACATACTCTCATATCTTTTTTGTAAGCAGGAAGTTACACTTTGCACAATATAAGAATAAAACGTTTTATTGTGTTACAAACAGTAAAAAGATAAAATATGTACATTCATAAAGCCATAAAATTATTACAGTATTTAGAAACAAAATAAACAAGTAAGATTCAAACTCATGTTTGAAAACAGCTACAAAGAAAAGACTACTGCAACCTGAAGCCAACATCTAAGCCCTCGTGGCCTCTCAGAGTGCAGAATGTACTATGTCGATTTTGTCTCAGTATGTTTCTGTTTTTCTGTTTCAAGGCTCTGGAGCAGTGGGAGTATATCAGAATAGATGTGCAAAAACACAAAAAAAAAAAAAGAATACACACACATCGGAAAAAATGATATGTCGCTACATGACCGCCTTAGTGAAGACACGATAAAATCAAAGAAAGGATTAAGTTCATTAAAACAGGCTTAATGTAACAATTTAAAACTAGCCAGGAAGGCTTTAAAAGCAAACACTCAGAAATGTGACACACAATGCAGTTTTTTTTATATATATATATTTATATAAATGGTGCAGCACTGCACAAAATCACATATAGAATACGTCTTCACTTTTTTGAGGTCTTCTCCAACACCCAGTCAATTACCTACAGCAAAACAAAACAACATTTAGGAGGTTCAGGTTAAGAAGAACTAAACTAAGTGGAGGACCATTGGAGGTTGGTGGGGTTACCTGTTTAACGTTGCTACTGGCTGCCTTCTTCATCTCGTCATGCAGACCGCGAGAGGTCTTCAGATCCTGGGATCAAACAACACAACAGGAGATCACTAATGCTGACCCAGGAAGGTAAACTCACGTGCGCATTTTCGGTCACAGATGAATACATTTTAATGGGGTCAGGACTTGGGTAGAACAATTACCCAATTACTGTACTCAGGTAGTATCGCAGAATTATACTTGAGCGTTTTAATTTGCTGCTACTTCTTCACCACTACATTTCAGCGGGAAACATTGTACATTGTACTCCACTACATCTGCCATACTTACTGGATAGATTTTACATACAAAACATTACGAGTATTTGTAATAGATTAAACTGCCTGTTGTGGCTACTTGTCCATTATGAAAATCAAATACTTCAAATCATCAACTGATAATGTACATGAAAGGGATAAATTATATTCAGGCAAAATAACTATTAACTGTCCATTAAGAAATGTTTGGTGTTTTTCTTCATTGGCAAGTATGCAAACAATTTACAAAGAAATCATGGCCCTGTCTGCCTGTCTTGTTTTGGCAAAAGAAACAAATAGATAGACCCTTCCCAGGTGCATGCTGGTCCTATATAAGCCTGAGGTGCCTGCAGTGCCGCCCAGTTCTTACATTACAAAGAATAAGCAAAGGAAAATACATCTAGATTAAATCAAACACTTACAAGAAATTACATATAGCTCCAACAGTGCATAAAGTAGATACAGTACAATTAGCTTATTTTGCAACATAACATCAAAATACACACTAATGCATTAGTAGTCTCGTTTTGCCAGACCTTCCTCCACAGCGCTGCGGAGGAGGGTCTGGCGAGTCCACACAGCATTCCGGGATGGGAGAGAAGCGTGCTCTGGTTTATTAGCATTTCTTTAAACCAATCACAATCGTCTTGGGCGGCGCTAAGCTCTGCACAGAGCCACAGTGCCGCTGCAAAATAGCCTCGGGAAGGAACTTGTTTTGGTGGAACGTGTACGTTCAAAAGTTGTTTTAGTCGTGCATCCTGCCGCACCGGAGCAATCCCGGAAGTGGAACAGCGTGGATGTAGACTAATGCATTAATAATAAACACTCTAAAAAGGGGCAATTCTGCTTAACAAGTAGTTTATTGTTTAACATTTTGTGTATAATTTACTGAAAATACTCATGCACCTTTAGTTAATAAAAATTTTGAAGGCAAGCCTTTTACTTGTAACAGTATTACTGACAGTATGTTGTACTGCTACTTTTTCTTAAAAAGGATCTGAGTACTTCTTCCAACACTGCTGGCATGTTGGGCAGTTTTTCCTCAGTGTTTATATTCTATCAAACCAAAACACCTGATTACAATTTACAAGGAGGCACAAAAGAAAAGAGATGAAAATGGGAGTTTTGGCAAAAAATAGCTGTTCCTCTAATTGTTCTAGTTTGTTTTGAGGATTGTGACAAAACACAACATGTGGTCAAATTTGTAGTACAAGTCCTGAGGCCTGTACTACGAATCAAGATCAACATGTCCTGGATTTCTTACCCGGCTTCACCTAACCTAACAGCCGCGGTCCCGCATTACCTGTGTCACGGCGGTGGTTCACAACTAGTTCAATCAACCCAGGGTTTCCCAGCGGCGCGCACGTACACTTGTGCTTTCCATAAACTGCCGTTGCTTTAGCCTATTATTTCAGTTTCAACCCTGGCAGTGGTAAGCGATCATGAGAGCAAATAAAAAATATAAAAAACATAATTCAAACCGATGTGTGCATTGGCAACACACGGCTCAAGAAGCCGACAAATAGCCTATATATGTAATTCCCTCCACTGAAAATATATACCTTTCATAAAAATACCCATCAGGGAATGTTAACGGGGTTTTCTCTCTCTCTCTCTCTCTCTCTCTCTCTCTCTCTCTCTCTCTCTCTCTCTCTCTCTCTCTCTCTCTCTCTCTCTCTCTCTCTCTCTCTCTCTCTCTCTCTCTCTCTCTCTCTCTCTCTCTCTCTCTCTCTCTCTCTCTCTCTCTCTCTCTCTCTCTCTCTCTCTCTGAACGGTAACGCCATTATCAATCGAGTATTGATTGGTCAGTAGGCGGTGCTTTTACACCAGTTGATCTCTAATCTCCAACATTAGGTGTTCAGCATAAGTTACCACGACGATATTAACCCGGTAACAAGTGATCCACCGTCGTGCCACACAGAACCCTGGGTTGAACCTGAAGTTACATCGTTAACGCCAGATCTTGCTTCGTAGTACAGGCCTCTGGATGCATAGAAGCATACAAATAAAGAAACAGCCAAAGAGATGTCAGCACTGACTGAGTGTGGGCAGTCAAAAGACTAAGACTGACCTTGAGATAGAATTTCGAGATATCAAACAGCCTTTTGCTGCAGGCCTCAAAGCACTGATGCTCAGCAGTGATCCCGTGGTGTTTGAGTGTTTTAGCCACTACCTCCTGCAGCATCTGAGGAAACAAAAGATAAACACGCACACACAGTTTTTATATTAGCACAATTGTGAAAACATTTAATCTAGTTTTGTTTATTCCCTAACCACCTGGCGCTAAGCCGATTCAGAGAAACTCATTTTAGCACGACTCCCTTTTTTTAAAAAGGAAGGGATGTCAAAATGTCTTGACTTTGGGGGACGTCCTTGCAAAGAAGCACACGCTTCAGTGTGAGCTCACTGGTACAAACATAATAACTACTATTTTACCGGTAGTGTTGGCAGGAAAAAAAAACACATTCGTGAAACGAATAGATCTGACTTTAATCTTGTCACAGCAACTGTTCAGAGGAAACTCCATAAATTATTGTGAGGAATCATCTGTGCTATTCAGTCTCTTGAGGAGAAAGGCAGCTTTTAATCTCTGTCCTGAATAAACTGCTATCATTATTTCTGAATAGGGCCAACTGCTCTTTCCTGTACTTGGGTTTGGATGATAAGCCTGTTTGCATTGTAATTAGAAATCAGAACAAGTCAAGGTTGGGATGCAGACTGTGAGCTGTATGTGGGACAGAAGAAATGCTGTGAAGGTGTGAAGGTGTGTGTGTGTGTGTGTGTGTGTGTGTGTGTGTGTGTGTGTGTGTGTGTGTGTGTGTGTGTGTGTGTAGGCAGGCAGGCAGCAGGTGATATGATAATAATATAGTTGTTAAAGTGCTTCTGCTGTAACATTAAAATGCAGCCCACACATTAACGGTGATCACATGCAAAACATAAAACATTTGTCTTTACTGGAGCTGTTGCACAACTCTCATCTGTAGTAGAAAGATTGTCTATGTGTGTAACGTTTGATGTGAGTGGGGGATTTACACATTGAGTTGTTTTCAGATTTTAGTGAGAACAGTAAAATACTGTCTTTTTTAATTTATCACTAAACAGGTGATTATTACAAGAAAACTGTGGTTTACTGTGGAATCAGACAATAAGTATGTCATTATGAGAAGACGTGTGCTAGCATACCAGTTTTACTATATACCGTAGTAAAACATACTGATGGTAGCAACACAGCCAGAAATTTCTACCCTCATTACTGTAACTACCATTGTTTCAGGTGGCACTGTGAGCACAACATAGTGCTCCTGCCTTCATTTAGCAGTTTTATTTTATTAGTCACAAGGATTTGCCTTTTTAGTCGTCGAACAGAGGCAGAGTGACCTATACAGACCAGCAAACCAGGCTCCTTATCCGTTGAGCTTCAGATACTGAGGCAATGCTAACATTAGCTTGTTGACCTACTGGAGGAGAGATTGTTTAAGGGTGCGGAAATGTTACCGTTAAGAGTGAGAGAGAGGGCATGCATACAAGAACCTGCTCTTTTCATTCTCCCTCACGTAGTTTACGGTGTTTAAAGTGTATTTGATGTTGAATCCAACATTGTTTAATATACTTTTCACTTTTCAGTCTGTTGGGTATGAAATCCAAGGCAAACATGGTATGAGATAATCGTACTATATTAAGACTATGTTTAGTGTCATACATTTGGGCCACAACAATCGTAGCATGAAAATGTAATACTGGCACATTCCCAATCATAACCGATAGACCCAACAGCCAGAGCTCCGAAAACAAAACCCATTTTAATGTGAATCACCAACTAGTTGGTATGAGAAATGCAGTATTATGCCCTCATGGTCAATATCCGCTGCTAAAGTTCCTCCTAGCAATACACTGTAACCCCTTACATGAAGGGAACACTTTTATGTTCATGCATGAGCCAAATAGCTTGCAACACTTTACTTCTGAGGACTTGTTTCCAAGGTAACGGTTATATTTAGATGATTTCAATAGCATGAATAGGTTTACAAAAAAAATAAAATAATCACTGCATTTTAGGCAATAATAATTTCAAAACAAGGGTTGTGTTTTTTTTAAAACAGGTCACCCCTTTCAAAATAAGACACAAACACTCACCCTATTGTGTTTCTGGGAGCGTGACTCTTTGGAAGGTTTGTCCTCTGTTTGTTCATGATGCGTCTTCAGCTGCTGAGGTTTAGGTTTGTCAGCAGAGGCAAGAGTCACCAAACCTGAGTAATAATGTCAGAAAAATAAGGCAAAAATAAGGCACTACCATCATGATAGTACAATTCATTGGCATATGTCTGAGTTGAACAAGACTGAATAGAAAAAATAATCAATAAATAACAAATAAAAATGATCATAATAATATCAATAAGTGTGCTAGATTATTTAGACAAACTCAAATCTTCTGTAAAGAGTCACTACAGTCAGAATCCATCTATTTGTAAAGTATAAGTAAGTATTTTAAGAGGTCTTCTGAAGTTTTCACATAATACATATGAGTGGCTTGAAGTAGTTAGAAATTATTAAAAGAAAATGATGAAATCCATTCCACAGAAAATAGGATCTATATTTGACAAGTATGTTGTTCCACAATGACATGAAATAAGGAGGAGATCATTTGCAAATCACAAACAATTTCTCTCCAGGAATTGTAAGTGATTGAATAGTTTAATTGGTAGCTTTTTCATGTTAAAATTACATTTCAGCAGATATTAGGCCTCTAAAAGTATTAATTTAGTAAAAATAAAGTATATTATCACATATGATGACAATGATGAGAAATGTGTTGTGAAAAGAGTTGAGTGGATTGTTGGGTTCAATGTTTGGAATTGTTGCTCTATGTGTTACTTCATATCGTCATACTGGTTGCACGCCATGAGTTTGTCCCACAACAGTTAAGCTGATCATTTTATTTATATATAAGTAATGGTGTGCAGCCTCTCTCATGCATATTTGCCAGTTTTGAAGCACCTGTGTACATAACTACAATAGATTGAGAGTAGCGTTTCTAGATTGTTGGATCATTAATACCGTGCACTGATAACTGTACATTAGTGTAAAAGTAAGTACCAACTGTTATTCTAACACCTTCTGTAAAGCAGGATCACTCGTCCCTTTCCATTTAAGGTTGAGCGTTTTTGTTTTACCTGAGGATATGGACTGGGATCTGCGTGGTTGTTGCCGTAGAGACCTAATGGCAGGGTGTGTCCCACTGCTGCCACTGCTCTGAGAACAGAGGGAGTCACTGCTCTCCGACTTCACCAGCCTGGATCATTCAGACAAACACACAGACACAAACATGGTAATATTATTAACACTAAAGAAACGTCATTCCACGTACCACAACTGCAACCCCAAGACCCACCCAGCCATCCACCCATCAGTGTACGGCAGCAGCAACATCATCATACCTCTTTCGAGGATAACCTCCGACAATGTCCGTGTCCCATGACCTGCGCTTGAGTCGCGCTACATCAGCGTTCTGCAGAGTCTCGCCGTCAGGCACACTTCCTGGTTCTGACATCACGGCAGGGGAGGGGGCGGGGCTGAGGGCGAAGGGGAGGGCACAGGGCTCCTTGGAGCAGGTGGTTTGGGTCTCATAGCGAATCAGACGGGACTGGAGTTTTACAAAGGCCTGGTCCCGGTCCAGGGACCGCTGGTTGTCCAAGCAGAACCTAGATGAACAAATACATTTAAAAAAAATTTAAATAAACAAAGAAGTTATGGCGACTGATTAGTTACTCAGGGTTCATACGCATTTTAACCAATACTTTTCCATGACTTTTTGCCAAATTTCCATGACTGTGTGTTCCTGAAAATGTCAGTCGACATTATACAATAAGAATACAAATCTGTGTTAAAATTTACCCTCAGAGGTTTAACTACAAAATTAATGACAATTTATGTGGTTCATAGTGGGATTCATAATATTGCTCCCCAATTAAGAGGTTAAGACAACATGAAAATACATTTATTAATGACATATTCTTATGCAGTGTTAAAAAAAAAATGTCATGACTTTTCCAAAACTTTCTGGGTCTTTTTATGTTTCCAAAACCTTTCCAGGCCTGGAATTTGCATTTTTCAAATTCCATAACTTTTCCAGGTTTATTCAAAACGTATGAACCCTGGTTACTGTCTGAGCTTCTGCAGGTCATAATCCATGTTAAATAGCTGCCTGTACGGTAAAACATCAGTACTGTAGCTGAACAGTGGCTGTATACTTCATAGAAACTTACTCTATGCCATGGTAATGCGACACTGAGGCTTTGTTGAAGGACATCTGGCTGATTCTCCTGGGAGAAAGGTCTGGTGACAACTGAAACACATTATTACTGAAGAGAAAGAGAAGGTGGATGAAAGAGAGAGATGGGGTGGTGGACGGAGACAGTGAAAGAGAGAGAAACGGTTTGTCAAAGAAAGTTGTTTTTCTCTTCATTAAACCTCAAATACAAAACAACACCAACTAAAACACACCGTTTGTCCCGACAGAATTATTAGCCCTAACTGATGACTACTCTGCTCCAGAATAATGATTTATTCAACCCAACTCAATAATGTTTCTACAAAAAGGTTGTAAGCTCAATGTAGCAGGCTAATGATCATAATCAAATCCTCATTATGGCCTCATTAACTGTCATTCAGAACCATCCTAAAACAGCACAGATATGGTTTACCTGATTACAGTATGTGTATGTTAATTTGTAAAGCTGTAATTTTGCTGTACTGAGTCATTCGTTTCGTTTCATGAGCATGTTTGTCTGCCACTCTGGCAGACTAATGTGGCTGCCTCTGCCTACATGCGTGTCTCTTTATGTCTGCCTGTGTGAAGGCCTAGTTAGAGCGTTAGTCGGTGCATTTCATGGAGCCAGAAAAGATGACTGAACCTACCCTCTATTGATAGCCAGTGGTTGCAGCTCCCCAGTAGGCAGGCCATCACATGTAAAATGTTTCAGAAGTTCTCTGGCATCCAGTAATGCAGGGGAGCTCTTTTGAATATCTTTAGGACCCAGCAGACTGTCACTGGAGCCTGGACCTAACAGACCAAATCTAACACACACAGAGAATGCACTGTAGATCAAATACAGTATATTAGGAATACAGAGTTGTCATGTGTCTATTTGAATCTCATTTACCTCCTCTTCTGTCGTCTCCTTTGCTGGTTCTCTATGTTGTGGAGGACGCTCCTCTCAGGCCAGTCAGATTGCAGGTGGGAAATGGTCTGAAAACCTCCAATGAAGAAACAACAACGCTTAGCTGGTCAGAGTCGCCCTTCCCACTGATTCATTTGGAAAATTCCCTCCAGGCTATAACCATCATCTTTCAATATGGTGCTCACATGAACCATTTTTATTTGTCTGCAAGCCAATGACTGAAAATTGAAAAAATGACTAATTGTCTCCCTCCTCTTCAAAACCTTTACTGTATGTTGATTTCCATTAAAACTGCAGTCACAGGGAGCTTCACATTGTGAAATAACTATGGACACAAAAGTATACTGTTGCCCCAAATCAGCTTACTACTAAGGGAGGCTAAATATTAAAGATCCTTAGTTGTGTGTATAAGGCTTTAGTTGTCTGATATAGACCTAAAAATACCAAGTAACTGCTGGGCTTCAGATGCTTTAATACTGTGTGGCACTGCTTAACCCGTAAGCTGGAGCCCCCTCACAGTAGTTGATGTCATGAACAAAATGCTGATGGATGAGCATGTACAGCACCTTAAAAGGAAATAAGAGTTCAGTGCTGCTGGGAAAAATCTGTAAGATATTCAGTGTTTCCCCTAGTTTGACTGCTTTAGCCTGATGGATGGGTCCCTTCTCAATTTAACACTTTAAAGTCAAATACACATGAGCCACTCTCCACATCGGCATGCATTTGATCCACAGCAATTATATAAAAAGACAATAGTCACTTTTAAAGCTAGCTCGCCTGTTACTTTATTTCCTTACAAGCAATATAGCCTTTAAAGGCTTTTTTTTTCTTTTCTTTTTTAAACAGAGTCCAGCAGTGCGCATATGAGATAAAACGCTACGTTACATCACTTCCAGCAAACTTCACGGAGAACAATAAGGGAAAAACAGCATCACCCATCTGTTTTACCAAAATGTTCTCTGGCTCAGCTCAGCTGATAACATGTTGTTTATTACTGAGCCTGTTTGTAAGTGTAAGGCTACCGACAACGTTATCTTAACACCTGTTTAACTGACATTAGCGGTTTAGATAACCGACTCGACAGTCCTGCAGTTGCAGACGTGAACTAAGAGACAGTTGCCTTATTCATGGACACACTGCAGTGCGTCACTGCCGAATGAATATGGGGAAACACAATGGATACCATCATATTGCACTTTTGTTGTGTTTGCACAGGAACGTTAAGTGTTATCTCAAGGAGGATGGTAATGTGATGAAACTGTATAAAGCAGGTTTACCGACGAGATGCACAGTTTCATGCACATTAATATCCTGAGGTTGTGATTGTATTATATAAAGAGACTGAAGCTCTCCGGCAACACAGCTACAAAAGACATTCTGAATGGATTTGCAGAAGCTCTTCATTTCTGTAGACAACATCCCCATCTCCAGAGCAGAGGGTGGGCAAGGATTATGGTGGGAGAAAAAGTACCTGATTTGCACCTTAGAATGTATGTCTCTACATGTTTACATCTATCATCACTTATGTTTTTGAAGCTCACTGGCTCTTATGGAATTCAAGTGTGTCTTTTGTGTCAGGTCCTGGAGAGCTAAATACATCTAAATGGTACAGAACAAAAAACAGGGAGGAAACCCACAAAAGCCATTATGTCAACTGTTTTAGAGAATTAGACAAGTGCTACTTTTGCTGTTGAAGGCTTTTCCAATTCAATTACACTTGCTGAAGGAATGCATTAATCTATGTTACTAGATTGAGGAATTCCCTCAGCAAGTGTAAAAATTACACTATAAACATGACGGATAAAGTTGTGCAGAAACTTCAAGATAATTGGCAAGTATTGTCACAGCATTGACATGAAAACTGAATGACATGCAGGTTTATTAGCCCCACGGCTACATTTTTAAAACCAACACTGTGCACATGTAGCTCTAACTGCAGACTGGGAATGGTTAGTTTTATTCTTTACAATAAAAATGGTTTCTTAAAACTGTCACCCTATGAATGTGTGTGAAGTAAATACTGATGTGCTGCTGCATAACAATTCCTGAGCAAGTCAGAATATGTGTTAAATGGGTGAACATACATCAGTTGATTATTATATGTGTGAGATTTCTATAGGACTGTTCACTCTTTCTTTAGATTGGCTGAATAATCTAAGGCCAAATAACATTTGTAAATCTCATCATCCGTGTACAAGGAGCAGGTTTTATATTTATAAGTACCATCATACAGGTCTGCAGTATCACATAGTCAGGGCTTCCTTTAATCTAAAGGCCTGTCACACAGCAATGGTTAGGGTAGTAAACTTAAAGCAGGTGACAGCTTCCTTCTGTCTCATATTGTTCTTGAACCTCATTGTTTAAAATATAACTATTGGCTTTAGCATTCAAGTCATATTGATCGGAACATAATGACAAGCAGACAAGTCGGAAAAAATATTCATGTCAGCCTCTTACTGTAGCTGTAATTCAGAGTGGAAGATATCAGGAAATTCTGACAATGATATTTCCCACTTGACGTTAAGGAAGTGTCAACAAACTGGTGCTACAAAAACCACCATCTTAATGAAAGCCTATATTAGCACATATAAAATCGATTAAGCTGTTTTAAAAAGGCATATATTTTGTTTGTACCTAGTTTCACTTGTTAACTACCCGCTCCAAAAATAGCCAATTTGGGCTATTTAAATGCTCCGACAACAAAGTTAGCAATGGGGGTAACCATGTTGGAATAATATGTGAACATTGTCAAGACAGAATAATGGAAGTTTTTTCCAGTTCTACCCCTTCTGCCTACATGGTGTGAATGTAGCATTAGATGCATGGAGTTTTAATGTAAAACGGTGAGTTTTTGGCGTCAATTTAAAATTTGACATATTCACTGGGAAAAGTGCCATTTACGCACAACAAAAGAAAATGTGGTCGGTGAGTGGAAGGTGTGGGGGAATTTCCAGCTTATGAACGTAGGTGTTTCATTGTGTCTACACAAGAAAGATTGACCAGCCTACAAAAAAATAAATAAAAAATACTATACTACTTTTTACTTTCTTAGGCCATACCTGAGTTCTTGGCGGCTGTGCTCTCCCACTTGTCAGTCAGACAGGTGGCAGCAGAGGGCAGAGTGGAGTCAGTCATCTTCAGATACTGCTCCCTGGCTAGACTCAGAATCACCTTCAAGTCATTGACGGGTATTGAGGGTGAGGCTGATGCTTCTTCTTTCTGTCCTGGACAAACAAAGAGAGGACGGTTTAAATTTTTGGCAACATTTCAGGTTAAGGCTTTTTTGTCTTTGATTGGTAAACTTGGTAAAAAGGTGGAACATATAATAGCTTTAGGACTGAACTTTGGTTTGAAAGTTTTCAATTGAAAGCAATTATGTAACATTAGTAATCTATATATCCTTCAAACCTAAATGTCGTGGTCGGGTTGGATCAGTGGTTAGAGCAGGTGTACGTATACTTTGAGGCTTATGCCTCGACGCAGAGGTCCAGAGTTAGAGTCCGACCTGTGACGATTTCCTGCATGTCTTCCCCCCTCTCTCTCCCCTTTCTCACCTAACTGTCCTATCAATTAAAAGGCGGAAAAGCCCAAAAAAGAATCTTTAAAAATAAATAAATGTCTTCTTTTCGATCTACAGGGAAGGAGTGACTAACTTTTGGATTTCACTACTACCCTATTACACTAGTAAGTTTCAATAGAAGATTTCCTGCTAGGGACGACAACCAACTCCAAGATCTATGTCAAGAAACTGGAAGAATCTTTAGCATTAATCTTCCTGTCTGGTGTCAGGCTTTAAAGTGGTTGTATTTTTACATTAAAATCGTATGCAGGCTTATTATAAATGTTCGAGAGTTAGGTAACTAGTAAAATTAAAACTGAAAAAAATATAAATTAAGTCTTTATCACCATATGCATCCGCTGGCATACTGGACTCATCGCACACATGCAGAGATAGGCTGATTACAGCCTATAAGACAACAGACGGACCCATTGAAACACACACACACACACACACACACACACACACACACACACACACACACACACACACACACACACACACACACACACACACACACACACACACACACACACACACACACACACACACACACACACACACACACACTTTTGCCACTTGTAAGGACATGCTTTTTCCCCAATGTGAAAGAATTTCATTAAGGCCTGTGTTCTGTCAGGACTCTTCATTTTGCTCACAGCATTCTTATTGCTTTTCCTAAAGTCTGAAGAATTTCACTTAATTTTCTTTGATCTGGCTCCACTCCACTGGTGTTACACTATCTTCTCCTGCCAAGGGGACATTATGTGTGTCTGTTAAATAATGATACTACAGTCTTTCTATGCACCAGTCTGTTCCAAGGGCTGGTGAAAGCTGAGAGTTCACACTGACGATTACATTATAAGGTTCATATGTTTTACGTTACACATGTTAAGAGCTGCAACGAACGACTATTTTTATTAGAGTAATCTGGCAATTATTTTGTCAATTAATTGATTCATTGTTATGCCAATGAAATGTTAGAAAATAGTGAAGAATGCAATTTCCAAATTTCTTGTTATCTGACCAACATTACGGATATTGAATTCATTATGACATAAAACAGAGAAAAGCAGCAAATCTTCCCATTTGAGAAATTGAACAAATATTTGACAATTTCACTTTTAAAAAACCCCTGAAATGATTGATTAATTATATAATAGTTGTCAGTTTGTTGAACAGTTACTCGATTTATTCTTTTAGCCCTCATAATTTATCAAATGAGATTAATTTAAGTGTTTTGTAGTTTTTATGACCCGATATGAGCCACAAAGCGAATAATATGTGTTCTCCCATCCATGGCATGGCAAATTAAACAGTATGTGTTGATCCTCAAAACCATGAAGACTCAGATTTTATACTAGGCACAATTAGTGGTTGTGTCTGTCTGGATAACATGAAGATGGTGAGATGGTGGAAAGGACTAATTAAAGAGGGGTGTGTGAGCCAGCAGCTATCAGGGTCAGAAAAGGTTAGCGACATGAGGTCAACACATCCTTCTCATATGATCTCCATTATACTGTAAAATGACTGCTGAACAGTGTGCAGGGTCAACTAGGTTTATGTACAGAATGTGTTTGTTGTTAAGTCACCTTTGTTTTTCCTAATTGTCAAACAATGTTCCCGATGAGAAGACTCACCAGTTGTTAGTAGAGATGGTCCGATACCATTTTTTGCTTCCCGATACAGAGTACTGTTCCGATACCAGCGTGTCATATATTTTATTATGTTTTAACAACTGTATACCACTATCCCTGTATGGATGTGATATGATTTCTATCTTTGTTGTTGGTCTGGCTCAGGTTAAACTCTTTGTAAAACATGAACAAACACAAACAATGAATGCCACAGAACTTTCTTTTATTATCCAGTTTGACAGTCAGTTATAATGGAAAAAGAACATAAATAAACTACTTTAACGTAGATTTTCTTTAGGGCTTTATTACGTGGTATCAGATCAGTGCATAAACTCCAGTACTTCCTGAGCGTTTTAGATAGTATCGGAGGCGATACAGATACTGGTATCGGAACATCTCTAGCTGTTAGACAGGTTTAAAAAATGTGTCTGTAATGAAAAATCCGGTCTCATGAAACTCCCAAACCCAACTTCTCCATTCCTGCTTGAGGGTATAAAACTTTGACGGTCAAATCTTAGCGAGCGCAAGGTTCTGTTCTGAGAGCTTGTCTTGCTTATTTTCATACATGCAAGCAATTAATGAAAGCACAATGGTAGTACTAAAATACAACAAAAATGGTGATCAAATCTGTTTGAATTCAACAGTGTGCAGTTATTTTCTGTCTACATAATGTTTAACTTGTACACCATCTTCTTTGAATCCAACTTCTTGTTCCCAGAACTACAGTAGGTTCTGTAATTTTTCTGTAATTTTTGTTTTGTTTGTTTTCTTTTCAAGAAGTCTTTAAATGTAGTACTTACTGAGATATTCTTTGAGTACCAGTGTCTGGACCTGGGTCACCTTCCTCTCTCTCTTCAGCAGGGCGTCTCCTTGGAGACAGGGAAGAGGGCAGAGGATGTTGCCTACAGCTCCTCCTGGTCAAAGACAGAGAAGTATGAGCGCTCCACCGATTTTACACAAAAAGGTCAATTCACTTGAAATATTTGCCGAAAATATCACTTGGGCGGAATTACTATTAATTTTTTATTTACCACATCCCATTTTAAGCAAGATTGTTGCTCAAATACTTTGCAGTGAACTTATAAATTAAACATGTAACCCGTTGGCAAAAGAGACTTGAAACATTATGCTTGAAACTAGACTAGTACTAGACACAACGGTATATTGAGTATTTCATGCTTTTTCTTCAGGTGCAACAACCCTCAGGTGTGCTTTTTAAAAGAGGAACTATGCCGTTTTTTTAGCTTAATTTACCTTAACTGAACAGCTTCGGAGTCATTGGAATGGTTATATGACTTTTTTCGAGTTGAATGGAGGCTGTCTTGCTCCCCCCTAGCGCCTGTGAGCGGAAAACCACCCTTGCAACTTTCAGCCGGCGAGCAGCCAGCCTCAACATCAAGAAGTATCACGTGATATCAGGTCTTGCGATGTAACGAATTGCTTCACGACACTGCACACATACACCCATTCAGGAACCGGCTAACAAGGTAGCGATGGAGTTTTTCACACTATCGTCATGGCTGAGCCGGCAAAAAAGAAGCAGAACGCTAGGAAAGCATTGTCGGAGGAACAGAGAAAGAGGAAACGGCAGACTGAACAAGCACAGTGTTGCCAAATATCTATTCCGAAGCTGTAGGGGAGCTCTATATAGAAACCTGCGAGAAAACCGTGAAGAAATGGCCCAAACTGCATAGTGCCCCTTTTTACTTATTATTTTTACTTATTTAAAACTCTGATGTCACTGCAGCAGTTAGGGCACCTTTTATATTCTTGCTCTGCTTTTAAAAGTATTTCAAAAGTGTCTCCTGAAGGTTGCATGAAATGTTAACAATCGCGGGAACTCTCAGGAGGAAACACCACAGTAGGTTCCCTGAATATCATATAAAGCCCAAGAACAGTGAAGGACTTGAGAGATTTTTGTCCTGTTCCTCATTGTCAGAGTGGGTCCTTCTAGTCAGCCATAACCAGCCAAGGTTTTTGTTCAATCATCCGTCCAGTTCATCCCTCATCCATCTATAGATTCACTCCGTTCCTCCTCATCACCTTTCTCTCCCTCTCTCTCGCTCTCTGTCAATCCATCTGTCTCTTCAATACCCTTTTTCACTCCTTTCCTCTTTGATTGATTGTTCCTATTTTATTGACACGCAGTATCAGTCTTTGAAAACCCCTGAAGAGTTAGGTAAAAGGTTTTTTCTAGCTCTTTCTGACTCTCTCAAACAGTTGCTGCGATTCAAGGTTTTAGCAAATTAAAGTGACACAGACACATTTACAGTGGCACACATAAACACACACACACACACACACACACACACACACACACACACACACACACACACACACACACACACACACACACACACACACACACACACACACACACACACACACACACACAGAACAATGCTTTACAAATCCCATTTTCTCTACAAACGTGACAACATAATATACCTGATGATGACCGAGACTTCTCTCTCAGCAACCCGGAGATGGTTGCCATGGCAGCCCCTCCATTGATTTGACTGTCTGAGTGCAACATCCTGACCCTGCAGCCTCCCAACCCGACGCCATCCGAGCCCTGGACCAACAGAAGGTAGTGAGCACTCTCACCTTTTACCTCCACGTCAGGCACTGCAGGGGACAGACAGCAGAAACGAGATTACATCCACAGTTAATCCTTGATATTTTACAAACTTCTTTTATTACAATTACTATTATTTATTGTTTTATATCTGCTGAATGCTCAGCATGATTTATGATTTTTATCCTATTCTAATGGTTTGTTGCTGCAATGAAAAAATGTATTTCACATTTTATATGATTTATTAAAAAATATTTAATCCATTCAATTGTACTGTACAACATATCTTACTCTAAAAAATGTTGGCCAGGCGTAATGTATATCTAATCCCTGCTGTCCAATTCTTATTTTTTATTAATTACCATTTTCTGCAGCAATCCAATTATCTTAAGGGCATAGTAATATCAGTTACAGCAGTTATCTAGTCTCATGAATTTTGTTTCTGAATTTTTCATGGGTGTTTTCCAAATAGATTTTGTGGCACTTCCGAATCTGTTCCCCAACAGAGGGCTTTGTTATCTATATCTGCGTAGTTGTGATTATTCATTTATTTCCCCAAGGAAGGGGATATGGCTCCTCTCTCTTGTTGCAAAACGATCATCCATTTCACAAGGAAATGAAAAGGACTTGGGGGAAGAAGAAAAACCGTCTTACCAGGTAAAGACTTTGGTCTCCTGGCTATAGACTCTCTCCAGCGCTGGGAGCTTAGCTGGCCGGCTGGGGGCTGGGCGATGGGTGTGATTATACAGGACAGGCTGAACAATGCTCCAACCTGGAGATAGAAACACAGTTCATAAACATACACACTCACTCATGAACCTTATATGCATATTCTTCTGTATGTCCTATGTACTGTACATGTACACAGATTAGACTGGAGACCAAAGTAAACATGCAGAAATCTAATTAATTTACTCATTTTCTTCATTAGAGATGATAAAGTTCTGTGGCTGATGTTTTCCAACATTTGTACTTATAAGAGCTCAGTTTAGTGGCCGATACCTTTCCACGCAGTGACCTCAGCTGGTCCAACAGAAGTTTAGCTTTCATTGACTTCCCAGATAGGCTTCTGTTTGTTGGTGATGAAGGAAAAATACAATATTGAGGAGAAAGTTTTACCAACTACCTTTTGAGACAGGAAAACCCTTAGTTAAAACAGTAGAAGCTGCATTACGTAATCTTCAATCACATATAATCAGGCATTACAAATTAAAATTTCTATGTATGGATAAAGAAACAATGTTTTGTTATTGTGTCACTTTAACAGTTTGCATCTAGATAAGTGGATACATTTAAATATGGATGACGGTACATTTTGATTATACACGGAGACAGACAGACAGACAGACAGACAGACAGACAGACAGACAGACAGACAGACAGACAGACAGACACAGACACACACACACACAAATGAGGATACAGTTCAAACTGGGTTGTGGACATCAAAAAGCTGGGCAGCTCTGAGAGATTAACCAGCTGAACCAAATCTAAAACTGGTGCGTAGTAATGGAAGACCTGCAAACAGAACAGACAGACACAGGGTGGTGGAGGAGAGGAAGAATGAACACAGAGAAGAAGATGAAGAAAAAACAACAACAGGGTTATCACACAGAACAGCATCTACTAAGAAAAAAAACACAGTGGTTTGTGAGGCAACAGCTTCAGGAGTTGGAGGCCATCCAGCAGTTGAAAGACTAACTGACACTGAGCGTGTCCTTGAGCAAGATACTGAACCTTAACCAGTTCAGAAGAGATGTTATATAAACGGACCCTGAAATGTGATCTTCCTTGGTGTCAAATCTGGATTTGGACTTCCAGTGGAAATGTCAGCAATAATATTTTGGTGCATCCAGATGTGTCCAAGTGTGTGTGAGAAAGAAAAGAGGAGGGTTTGAGGGAAAGGAAAAAAAGATTTTGACAGAACACCCACTCTTATACTCACTATATAATTACCTTAACACAAGGGCTGCAGCTAACACTTTTTTTTTTCCTCTCTTTTTTTAATACCTCTATTTTTAATCAACAGTCTGCAGTTGTCCTACTTATCTAATGAGCTCATTACATGAGGAAATCAATAATATATAAATCATTTGTCATATGAAAAAACAGGTCATTTACGTACAGTAAATTACAAGAATACCAAGGAAAGCCTGAAATCTTAATCTAATAATTTATTCATCTGGAATAAAGTGGTGACCCATTTCTTATAGTATAAGAGTAAATGAAGATTTTAATGAACGATACGGGTCGGATTCTCAGTTTTGCAATTTTTTTTTGGTAATAGGGATGCACAATTAATTGCAATTGTATCGAAATCGCAATATGGACTAGTGCAATACCCAAATTGCAGAGGGGGCGCAATATTTGTTAAAGGCAAAATATTTGTCAAACCATTCTGAATCAAGTATTGTGGTGCTGCCGAGACATCCCAGCCTACAAATCGTATGCAGCAGACTAAGTCCTCGCAAAGATCACACTATAATCAATTTCATTTTAATATTTTTCAATGAAAATGAGAATGAGAATAATGATACAAAATTCATCATTCCCTCCAATATCGTGAATCATATCGCAATCACAATATCAGTCAAAGTAATCGCAATAAGATATTTTCCTCATATCGTGCAGCCCTAGTTGGTAAAGTGTATTACTCACTTGTTTTGACTGACTAATGCGGTGACCTACAATATTTAACTGTCCTCATTACTTGGAATCATCCTTTATAATGTTTTGAAATTACACATGGCTGTTGTTAAAATGCTTTTGTACTGTACATAACATGACTCTCGGTAAATCAATATGTAATCACTGCAAAAGTGACTTCCATCTGAGTGCTGTTGCATGTGTTTTTCTTTGCAGGAGCATTACATGTTATACTTATATAGTTATACCCTATGTACATAGATTGCTGTAATCTTGTCCCATGTACTTGCCCTGTGAATAGCCGAGCAGTGTTCCAACAGTAAGTGCTGCTCATGAGCAGTCAATTGTAGTGTTACATTGTCTATTGTGTATTATATAATATTGTATCGTTGTCGAAAGACTGGATATATTATCGTATCATGATAAAACATGGGATTTACACCCCTAGTAAGAGTAAAACAAACTCTCTAATTATCATGAACCCTCAACAATACATTAGCCATCAACAACATTGGTGTCAAGGACGTTTCCAGTAGTGACGACTGATGCATGACTTTCACTGCAGATTAAAAAGGCTTTAGGAGTGAAGGAAATGCAAGTTTGAATGCAGATTTTGTGGCCAGAAGAATATTTTAATCCTAAAGAAATGTTGCAATGTAAAGACCTTTCCTTTCTTTGACACATAGGATTGAGGCACTTTTAAAAAGGACACGAAAAAAAAAAAAAAAAAAAAAAAAAAAAAAAAAAAAAAAAAAAAAAAAAAAAAAAGAGAGAGAGAGAGAGAGAGAGAGAGACTAAATGTCACCATTTGAATATGCTATAGGGCAGTTGGATCTGTGTAGAAGAACATTCACTATTAAAATAAGCTTTTCTGATAAAACAGCTCGCTGGAGAATTACATTAGAAGAATAAAAAGGTGACTAACATGATTCAGAGTAATTTCCTCCATATGTTTTGAAAATGTCTAGAATGTACAATTACTTGTACAACAACATTTCCTTTACTGTCCATGTTCTCACTTTTTCACTTGAACATGAGACAATTTTCAGCCTTGTAACGGTTAGCATCACTGTAGAATAAAGACTTGTATCCCGTATCAAGGAAGTGGCTATTCTACCAATATCTCTGGTTGAATTAGATCATTTTGGGCAGCGCTGAAAATCAAAGAGAAGGACTGTGCTATGGCAGTATTGACTTACAGGATTTTTGCATCAATGTGATGGAGTAGCTTGATTTGAAGTATTTCATCTACTACATATTATCCATATCATAGGCATGCTTCTATCACATACTTGTAATATTGTTGTCTAACACTTCATACTTGCCTGCAGGTTAGATTTCATAATCACACACTGAACACACACTTCAGGTTTGAATCTCACACAGCAGTGTGGCCTCCCTGCCCACTGAGCGGCTGAGCATGAGCGTGTGTGCAATTATCATGGCATTTACTCCTGACAGTGAGGAGGCCTAATAGTTTTTGTCGGAGCATAGTTTCGATTTTACAGTCAGTTATCCCAGCAGAGTGGAGATGTGATATTTTTTTTTTTTTTTATGATGTGCCAAGACAATCACCGCCATCTGCTTCTCTGTAAACAGATCTGATGAGATCAAACACCCACACACACACACCGTCTTACTCTCCATAGACGTGTAGATGCACTGACGACTTATAACGCACACGCACACACACACACACACACACACACACACACACACACACACACACACACACACACACACACCCCTTAACTATGGCACTCTGCTGTGCTAACTGGGTAACAAGCACACACAACACAAACACATACTATATGTTGCCAGAAACAAACTCACAAACTCAATGGTTAAGATGACGACAGCACACATATTAAAAGGGGAACCATTTTAGCTTAATTTACCTTAACTGAACAGCTTCGGAGTCATTGGAATAGTTATATGACTTTTTTTGAGTTGAATGGTGGTTGTCTCACTCCCCCCTAGCGCCTATGAGCGGAAAACCACCCTTGCAACTCTCAGCCGGTGAGCCACCGGCCTCAGCATCAGGAAGTATCGCGTGATATCAGGTCTCGCGATGTAACGAATTGCTTCACGGCACTGCACACATACACCCATTCAGGAACCAGCTAACAAGGTAGAGATGGAGTATTTCACACTATCATCATGGCTGAGCCGGCAAAAAAGAAGCAGAAAGCTAGGAAAGCATTGTCGGAGGAACAGAGAAAGAGGAAGAGGCAGACTGACCGAGTGAGGAGTCTGACACAAGTAAACATAGGAGCTGCCAAATGTCTATTCCGAAGCTGTAGGGGGAGCTCTATAGAGAAGCCTGCGAGCAAAAAGCGTCCCCTTTAAACTATATAAAACTTACAACAGGAACTCGGCACTTCTCCTGTCTGAAGGGCTAATGAGTGTTTTCATTATTTATTTTATGTGTACAACAGACGTCCTTTCAACCAATTGTCTTTAATGCTGATAAAGGCCGCCTGTGTATGCTATAGACCCCATATCAGGCCATGATGTCTTGGGCACAGCTACTGTGTGGTTGTATTGTTATGGATGTTAATCTACATAAGAAAACTCAAAACAGAACTATACCAACTGTTATAAAAGACCTTGTCTCACACAGAGTCCATTCCCTCTATACAAATACACATCGTTTACACTGCATACAACCACCACCACACAAACACACAATGGCTTCTCCATAGAAAAAAACACACACACACACACACACACACACACACACACACACACACACACACACACAAAACACACACACACACACACACACACACACACACACACACACACACACACACACACACACACACACACACACACACACACACACACACACACACACAATAACAGTTTGCACTGGGTGTCAGTACTTCAGCTCTTACAAGGTAAAAAGCTGTCTGGAGCACAATGTTGGACTGGATGCCACTGCCATCCCAAGAGTCATGTCGCTAAAAAATGTCAGACGTTCCCCGGCACTCCAATCTGAGGATTTGCTGCGGTTTCATATAATGGTAAACGGAATTTGTTTTTCTTTTATCTTGGACTGTTGAACGGACAAAGACACGTCAAGATGCATCAATGACTCTGGGAAACTCTTTTTCACTAACATTTTATAGACCAAGGGTTTAATTAATCGATTAATCAAGGAAACAATGGTCAATGATCAAATTCATTGTTAGTAACAGGCCTTACAATAATAATAATAATAATAATAATAATAATAAAGTAATGATTTACTCTGTTTGAAAAGGTATAACTGTGTGGTCTGTCCTAAGACTAACATAACTTAAGCACAACAGTGACTTGTAACACTAAGCCACAGTGTTTCAGAGTTTTGTAATCACAGGGTTAAATTTAAATTAAGATGAAACATAAAAGTGTCAAAAAAATATGTATTGTCGGGCACCCTGGTAGCTCACCTGGTTAAGCGTGCACACCGTGTATCAAGGCTCTGTCATTACCGCAGCGGCCCAGTTTCGAGCCTGATCCACGGACCTCTGCTGCATCAGTTAAACCCTTGGGCAGTGGCTCTCCATGATGAAATGATAAATCTATATTCGAATACGGTTTTCTGGCTACAAGGTCATCAGAGGTACAAGAGGTTGGCACTCATTTGGCAGATAAAATACATTTGATTTATCTGACTGATGGTCCTTCAGTCATTGGTTCCTCAATGCGATTAAAGGGCAACAAGGAAGTGACCCTTTTGAACTCATCTCCTTTTAGCCACCAGAAATAATTAGGAGATAGAACTGTGTGCAGCTCCTTCAACTCTTTAGCTTGGAGGTAAGATGTGGCTTCAACTGGGGATAAAGGAAGAGTTCTCCCCTAAATGTAAATTCAGTCATTATCTACTCAACATCCTGTCAATCAAAATCCTCCCTAAAGTTTGTAGGAATATGGACACAGACATTGTTTCAAAATAGTCTTCTTCCAAGCTGCAGAGGTTAACAACCTCAACACACAATACATTCCACTAAACAAGATTTCCTCACTGGCAGCATTTGTCCAGGGCCCACAGCACTCTGGCAGAAGACTACAACATATTTTTGTCAGAGAGAAAGAAACAAGAAATAATGAGGCGAACAATTGGACTTTTGAAACCAAGATGCAATTGTCTGGCAATAAAACCCATACTTGTTGCTGCCTGAGGTGTTTGGAAAAGTTAAATAAAATGCAGCAATGATAAAAAGCCTAGTTCCAGACCTTTGAATCACTGCCCACAGCTCCAATTTGTGCAGTGATTCAAAGTCAGGGTTGGAGAAACATTCAGCTTATCAGAGCATTGTGGGAGCCATTTAGCTACACTCATGAAAAATGGAGACAACAGCAAAAGCATCTAAAATGCCGACTGTGAATGATGATGACGGATATGTGACTCGCTACTGATATGTTGGGGCAAAACAAAACAAAAGGCCCCCCCTTGAAACAAAATGGCAACTCAGTCTGGTTATGAGGCTTGCTATCACACACTTTGAGCATTAGAATTGTCATTTCATTGTGAACTATTCCCATAAATAAGGCTGCGGTTGTCTTAGGTTTCATCAGCTCAGGGGAAAAGGGTTAACTTTAAACAACGAGAAAGGTTAAGGTTGGAAAATAAAGATGTAGGTAAGATAAAGGTAGTGAAGACCTCAGGACTTACCTCAGACTGTAGTCTGTGCTCTGTAGTGGTGTAGGGAGCTTGCAAGAGACTGGTCCCTGATATGTGATGCACTGGAGAGCGCAGAGAAAAGCCATCGAAACGGAGCTCCGACGCATACTGAGGCAAACGCACAGAGGAGAGAAAAGGTCACGTAGAGGTAAGTTGTTTTATACTTTGATACACATCATTATCGTCTATCATGCAGTTATCAAGTGTTTGCTCTCAAATTAACTCACAAAAATAGTTAGTTTGCTTTGTCACATGGCTGTATAGTTATGGGTACACGTGCACACACACACACACACACACACACACACACATTAGTTGTAATGCTAAAGTGGTTGTTCTCAGACAGACTTATTTTTTTTTCCCTTTGGGAATTCTCCTTTGTTCCACCACTCTCCAACTGTGAAGCTTTTACTGACTGACTGCCCCAGCCCAATCACTTCTGAAGGCAGCAACTTAGAAAAGGTCACTTCCATTAAGGAGAAGCTGCGTGCTCAGAGCTCGGTAGACAGAGCAGAGATGTCTGCAGAAAACATTTGTCAAGCATACAGTAGTGTCGCCAGTTGACTAGGATAAAAAATATCAATTAAAGCTGCTTTAAACTTATTTCCGAGTAGAACATAAACGTACAAACAGCACTAGACTAAACAATTTACTTAATTAAGAAATTTCAACAAAGAAAAAAAAAATCTGAGCAGTTTCAAGATACCAGTTAGGTATATATTTCTTAGATACAAGCTGATCAACATTTAAAATTATCATAAAAAAGCAACTGAAAATCTCGGCCAGGTTTAAAGAACAAACGTTTGAGACATTAAGGGTAACGCCATGGTGAAGCAGATTGCTAATTCTCCCCAGAGAAACGTGGAAGAAAACCACAAGTGTCCAATTCTAAAAACCACTAAACCTGACAATTTCTGCTTAATGAGAAACAGAAGTACAAGTGGGAGTGAAGAAATCTCCAGAGTAGCAACAAAAAAAACAACTCACCTCAGCCTATTCACTTTGACACCAAAGGGCAGTGTGTGAAGCTACTTGCAGGTAAGCAGTAATAAAGTACACTACATGGCCAAAAGTACAACACTCTCTTATTGTTTAACACCTCATTCCAAAAACAATTAATATGCTGCTTTGACAGTCTCCTACTCTCCTGGGAAGATTAAGGAGCATGGCTGCATTAATGTGTTCCCATTCAGCCTGAGGAGCATTACTGAGGCAGTCCACTTCATCCCCAAGGTGATGGATTGATTGGGTTGAGGTCAGGGCATGGTACAGGCCAGTCAAGTTCTTCTCCAACAAAGTGGGAAGGCCATTTTTCTTTTTGGACCTGGCATTGTGCATGTTGAAACAGGAATGGGCGTTCGCCAAACTTTTGCCACAAAGTTGGAATCACACTATTGTTTTATTACAGTGATTCTCAACTACCGGGCTGCCAACATGTTAACCTTCCCTCCTGCCAGATGATTAAAAATGCATGTAAATGCATATTCAATTTGGCGCCCTCCCATATCTTTTGCTGAGCATCAGAATTGAGTAGCAGTGAAACCCTTACTGCCCCTCTAGACTTCATTTCTCCACCCTGTCAGCCACAAAAAAAAAAAAAAAAAGTTGTGAATTTGCCCACATTTTTCACTGAGTGGTGAGTTAACACTTCTCTCTTTCTGCCTATACAGTACACTCTCTCTCGCTCTCTCACTCACTTTCTCTCTCCAAAAACGCAGAGACAGCAAAGGCTTACTTTTGAAGTAGAATTAACTTATTACCGATTTATTTTACATTTTGACAGCTTATTTTGACTGAATGCACTTGTTTGTTAGTCTCCCTCCAGTCAGAAATGTCAACTCACTGTGATTATTGAGCATCACTGTGCAGAATGATGTATGTGAAGAGTTTGTTTTCACTTTCATCAGCTTAAATCTCTGCAAATGTGGTGTAGAAACCTGAAGGCTGCAGTGTACATACACTGACAATTGACTTTTCAGTGAACCCTTAATCGGGGTGAACAATGTGGAAAAACACATTCTATCAGACAGAAAAGGGTTTACATGTCTGGAGAGGATCTTTTAAAGTAGACTCAGTCTGGTCTAACCCTGACCCATGCCCACCCCACCGGTCCTCAAGACCTCCAAGACCCTCTTTTCCAGCTTGCTGGTCCCCACATCCAAAAAGGTAGAAAACCCCTGGTCTAATATATCTTTGTATGCTGTAGCAAATCACAAATCACACCAAATTTCAAAGCACAAATTACATCGTCGGAACTTCCTTCATCCTTTTAGTAAAGACAGAATAAGGTTGAGTGAGTAAAAGTAAGCAAGTGAAATATATTGATAAAGCGCTTTTCGCAGACATTAGTCACAAAGTGTTTTACAGGGCAAACACAAGACACACAATACAGAGTGAGACCAGTTGGTATTAGACAATGTATTGAAAGTGCAGACCAGCTGCACACCGTCTAAACAGGCATATTTTTATCTGATTTTTAAAAGAATCCACAGAAACAGCAGGACCGTAAGGGAGGAGGCAGAAAATGTCATAGTTTAGGTGCTAAGGACTCAAAAGCCCAATCACCTCGGGTCTTATCCAGGTGTGTAGGACAGACAGTAAATTTAGCATATTAGACCTAAGAGAGCGAGCTGACAAATATGGGTGAAGTAGCTCAGCCACATAGGCAGGAGGAGCCTCACTGTGCAACACTCTGTAAGTCGTTTGTGTGAGAATTTTAAACTGACTCCCATATACAAAAGAGAGCCAGACCAGTGTTTCTACACACACACACACACACACACACACACACACACACCCACACACACACACACACACACACACACACACACACACACACACACACACACACACACACACACACACACACACACACACACACACACACACACACACACACACACACACACACACACACACACACACACACACACACACACAGTGTTTTTAGCCCCCAACGTCGTCTTCCAGGCAGCGCGGTTATAGTTAGGGTTAAGGTGAGGATTAGCTGCCTGTAAGGTGATATTGGAGGCTTAAAACACCATTGATCCCACCGTGCACACAGCGTCTGTCTCCATAAAGGAGAGAAGACGGCTGGCGAAATTCACAAGTTCACGAAAGGTTGGTATCTATCTCGTGAACACCTTTACACAATCACCGACCCAACTCTTAGTAAACAAGCGATTGCGCCTGCTTTAGAAAGTTAACTACTTGTACGTTTGCGGTAAAATGCAGTTGGGTTGTCGAGGTCAAAACACAATATAGCAGCTGTGAATCAAATACACGTATTAGAAATAATGTTATGTCATTTTTTACTCTTACACTGAATGTTTGCTGCTTCAATCCAGATGAGTATTGAAAAGTATTTTCCATGACTGAAAAAGGCACGCGTTGGGGATAAGGACCAGCCTGAACCGGAGGTATCAGTCTGAAACAGAGCTCAACAGCCCGACCAGTGAAATTACTTATGTTCTTAATTTGTTTACACTGCAGACCTTTTCTGGAGCAACAACTGTTCTTAAAGCCATTATTTTCACATAATTCTACTTTTACACTTTTCTAAGAAAGTAAAGGTACCTGCATTTCAATAACACCAGCACTGTCCTTTAAACACAAACAGAATCTGCCCTGAGGCGTTCTCTAACCCTTGCCCAAGTCCTTAATCATTAATTACAGCCAACTCCTCAGGGAGCAAGGTCGAGTGGGAGTGGAGCCGGGCCAGGTGGGCTCTGCCAGGGCGATGCCAGTAAGGCAGAGCTATTTCCCATGACCCCTCAGTGACCTCCAGTAATATCTCTATATTCATTCAGCAGCAGAGAGAGACTTATCGCCCACTGAGTCAAAACATTCACGCAATTTTATAGAAACCATGTGAAAATGTACCCTCTGGCCTTTGTGTGTGCTGCATGAGTAATTTATCAAAAAAAGACAGACAATCACACTGAGGCATGAATCAGGTCACCATGATTAGCCCCAGTACAGAAGGTTCTTAAGCAAATGCTGTTTTCTCTGCCGTCTCCTGCTGAGCCCTGCTAGCTGTTAGCTCCAGCATACAGAGAACACTGCTCATAATAATAAAAAGCCCTGGGATAGCAAGCAGGTAAGTTAAAAAGAACACTGCTTTTTCTCATGCCCTCTCCAGCACTTGGCCAACACATACAGAGAGTCCGAGTTTATGAGAAAAAAGAAAAAGTTATTTTCTCTCGAAAGCTAGTACCTCACACAGCCCTTTTTATTCTTCATTGCTGCTTCTAAATGATCAATCACACACACAGTACAGTAGTGTTTACAGATTCATAAAAATATATACAAAGACTTAAATATGTCCTTCTCTTTTGGCACACAAAACATCTGTGACCCACAACACACACACACCTTTCTGAGCCCCTTACCTTCCTCTCTCTGATAACCAGGCCGCCCCTCCACAGTTCTCTGTGGTCCATACAGTTGTGTAGGTCAGCAGGCTCTACCAGACCGGCACTCAGGTAGGACGCTGCTTTTTGCCACCTGGGCAAGAAAAAAAAAAAAGGTTCACTCAATGACCAGCACAGGGGAGCTTTGGTAACTTTTTTTCTTGATTTGTAAAAAAAAATTAGGAACAACAGTCCTGAGCCATCTTTGCATTTTCTCATCAGATTTTCATGTTTGGCATACCACAATTAACTAATAGTTGTGCGTTTGTGTACTGGCATATGTACACTGTGAGCCCAGGGAATGTACCGGTATCGTATGACTTGAGGAACATTCTTGTGTTAGTGCGTTAGATTAGTTTCAAAGTGTATTTATCCTTTGCTTTGTGCAACTCAAGAAATGTAAAGCAAGTGTATTTTCGTCTCCCTTACCCAGTGGTGTGCTGTGTGACTAAAGTGATCTTAGCAGCATGCCAGCAAGAGATGTGTTTGAGGGCTCCCAGCAGAGGCAGCAGGTCCTTTATAGGAGGGGACTGCTCTGCAGAGCCCAACACAAGCACATCCAACAAGGCTTTACCTGAGGGGGGAAAATAGGACAAACCAAAGAGGAATTCATTAGACATTTTCTGTCTTCTTTTTTTTGTCTCTGTAGGATTTCAGGAGGGGTCAATCCGCCGCTGGTTGTTCCACTGACACCATCTTTTTAACAAGTACGTAGAAATTCCTGTTTGCAATTCTGAATATCAAGATCTGTGGAAGAAAAGTTGAAAGCCCGTAGTGACTACAGCTCCTCGGGGCAGCTAACAACGAAGGGTGACTGTTCCTGAACTCCTGCTGAAGTGGTGTGCTAAAAAATGGTCTGTGAGAAAGTGAAGTATCACTCCAGGAGGCAGACTTGGGAAGAAGTAGTCAGAACAGAAGCGTCCCATCTTCCCAGTGGTGAGTGCATATCCATGATGTAGAGTAGGCCACCTTTTCTACAAGGCTATAGTATATTTCCAAAACCTAATTGCTTGAGTAAATAGGTTTTAATTTCTTGTTATTGGAAGCTTTTGGCAAAGACAAAACTCTCACTTGAGACATTGATTTGTGCAGTAATCTAACTTCTTGCTCTGTTGCCCCATCAGTAAACTAGACGTTTGCTGTTCTCCTCGTTAAAGCAAAACGAGGAAACTGGCGAGCTGTGCTGTACAGACGATCATAATAACACCCAAAATCTATCAAAAATAAGTAGTGTGTGGATGCATTTTGGATTTAACACAATAGATGGGAAGATTGTGCCTTCAAATGAATTTCAATCCAATTAATGTTGGTTCTCGTTCATTCTAACAAAATATTTTGGAAAAGTTTACACCTCTACTGAGCACACAGTTAACATCTTCACAAATGCACAGCTGCTAAGGAAGGTACTGTATATAAAGAAAGTAAGTGCTCAGCAGTACCTGGAGGTGGTAGCTTGTCTGACAGTAGATGCAGTCCTTCTGCAGCCTCCTCTAGCAGCCTGTTTAATAAAGACATTCAGATCAGAACAGAAAGACTTGCAGCCCACTATCCAAAAGTCATACGTTGTCTTTGATTCTTTGATGCACATGAAGAAGATTTTCCCTTTTTTACCTGTACATTAGCAAAGTATCTCAAAGGTTTTACATGTACATTAGCAAAGTATGTCAAAATCAATCTCCTGATTCGCTGTATAAAAGAGTAAGATAAATATGAAATAGATTATATTGGGGCAAATTCAGTACTATCTATGATAATTGAATATACGTTCAGATAATAATAATATTTATGAGCTCACAAAGATGCATCAGACAAATACCTGCAACACTGAGCAGAAAAAAACAAGAACATATCATAAAAAAGAGAAATGATCATCTGTTGCTCACTCTGTCAGGGTCGGCTGATCATCCTTTTGGTCCGGT
>NC_053118.1:16946936-17009436 GCF_010015445.1 Perca fluviatilis
TACTAATAAATAGATAAATTATACATACCTTCATCGGTGTGGCTCAGTCTGTGGCTTTTGAGTGTGACTTTAGATTTGAACTTTTTACCGCACAGATCACAGAGGTGACTTCTCTCTGTGTTGTGTCGGTTCATGTGAGTCTTCAGGTTGCTTCTACTGCGGCCTGCATAGTCACACACACTGCAGACATATGGCTTCAAACCTACACACACGGGGACACGTGCAAACAAAAGAATCAGCACATAAGACAGCAACAAAATGCTAAAAAAGAAAATAATAAAACGTTTTGTTTAGAATTGTAATTACAATATATGTAGATTAATAAAAGAACATAACATAAACAGCTAGAAAGGTACAGTAAAATAACTATATTAAGTATATAAGTGTGTTATTAGTCCACCACCTTGTGAGTGATATGTGCCTACATGTTTTCTATGGGTGAGTGTTGAATGGGCGCAGCCAGCAGTGAGCTAGGAAGTGTAGCAAAAGCTTGTGACAAAGTGACAAGGACAGTGGCAGAAAGTGTCAAGAAAACAAAGCCAGATAAACCTGCTGAAAAACACAATCAGCATACTATGCATTGCAGGGTTTTTTGGCTGTGCTCTCGAGACCTTCATCAACACCTGTGCTGGATTTATGTCTGCCAGCTTCCTCGGCCTCAGCACAGATGTAACTTCAAGGTAAACAGAAAGGGTTTAAGCAGGGACTGATGGGAAGAGGAATAGACTAACAATTCACTTCCTCAAAACAAAACATTGTACTTTACAGCTGATGTGCACATAGTTTACATATTAAACAAGTATGGGAACTAGAGGGTCGCCGGTTCAGGCCTGTACGGTAGTATAGAGTGTGGACTGGCAGCTGCCAGTCCGCCTCCTGGGCCCTACCGAGGTGGCCTTCAGCAAGGCACCAAACCCCCAAACTGCGCCAGGGGCGCCATACCATGGTTGCCCCTTCGCTACTCTGCAATTTGCTTGTGTGTGCTGTGTGTATAATAAAAAGGGATTTGCAATAGATACATTTGAACTGTCAATTGCCTTGTGGATTGTGTGGACTGAAAGTAATTAAGTAAAACAACTTCAGCACATATTCATTAGCAGTAATTTTAGCAGCCCCACATTACTCATTAGATTCTCAGATAAACAAACATATAGCGTAGCAAAACTGACAAGTTTTGATCAAGAGATCATTGCAGGAGAAAAATAGTCTCCTAACTTTCGTGTAACTTCTGCCTATCTTCATTGCCAGATTTCTATTTTTTTTATCTTTGAGATAATGCCAGCAGCACACACGCAGATGATTTGGTTTGTTTGTGTTCTCATCATTTCACAAGTAACTTGACCAACTTGGCCAATTTCCTTCTACAACGTCTGGAGTGTGTTTTCAGTCTAGTCCATCGTCCTGGAGGGCAGCCAGGAGAAAGAGAGACAGATGGAAGCTAAGATCACAAAGTAATCAAGCAGTGAAATACTGTGCATTCGGTCACTCGTGGGCCAAGATGTGTTTCTCCACACTTGTGCTGTGTGTGTATGTGCTTGCCTGTGTTAAGATTAGATGAATATCTCACCTTGGTGGGCCCAGATGTGCCGTTGAAAGTCACTGCTGTTCTTCAAGAAATAGGAGTCACAGTAGGGGCACTTCTCTGCGCGCTGCACCATCAGTCCTTTACCCTGCATAGGTAGCGTGTCTGTCCAACACACAAAATGAAATTGCAACCTTGGACATTTTCTTTTCATTTATTTCAGTCAGATGCAATACAGTAAGCACAGTAGAGAATGAACAAAATGCTCACGCTGATTTAAAGGACAGGTTTGAAATTGAACTTTTTAGAGAAGAAACATCAAAAGGTAGTGTGTGCATGTTTTGTGCATGTCTGTAGATATATTTGTGTATTCTTTACCAGGGTGGGATGTTTTGATGTGGTGTTTTAGTCTGTGCTCTGGATAGCTGTTCTGGCAGACAGGACAAGCCACGCTCTTCCCCTGTAAACAACAGAAGTCAAGAGTCAATGTTTGCATCCGTCACAGTAAAAATGGGTAAAACAGTGAAGGTCTTCCCCTGATATAAGATATAAATCATTAGGGCTGGATGAATGATCTTTTTCCCTGAACTTAATTTTTCTACTAATTTAACAAATTTAAAAAAGCTACCTTGAATACATTTTAATGCAAATACATTACATTTTAATGCAAATTAACTAAAATGTTGATCAAAAAAATTTATCTAAACTTGGTAAACAATACATTAGGGTGGGTAGGGTAAGGTAGAAGACTGGTTACCTGTTCCTGGTGTGTCTTCAAATGGGCCTGAAGTTTGTATTTGTCAGGTGTGGTGTATTTACAGCCGAGATTCGAACAAGGCAGTAGCAAGCCGCTGTGCTTCTGGATCTGGTGCCGCTTTAAAGAGCTTTTGGTGATGGACGAGTAGCTACACTTTGAACAGTAATGCGAGTGCTCCTTGGTGTGTGTGCGTACATGGACGTTATAGTGGACTTTGTACCAGAACAGTTTACCTGTGCAGCAAAAAAAGACACTATTTAACACTCTAGCCAGATAGAGGAAGAGGAAAAGCAAATAGAGGTGTCACGATTCTCATTTTCGATTTAAAAAATGTTTTTTAACAGGGAGGGCAATGCCACAGTGAGTACCACTAGATGGCAGAAGGGTACTACAACAAAAAACTGATTGCACTATTAGTTTAACTAAGTGCACCTGAAGGCACCATGGAGTCCCTTCAGCAATATTATTTTTTCCCACTATGGCCACGCCAAGACCCGCCCTTCAATAGCATTCACACACTACTATTGGCCAGGCGTCCATGCTTACATGTATAGGTCCTATCCCCTGACCCTAACCTTAACCACTCAAGGTGAAATGCCTAACCCCAACCAATCGAGCTGCTTCGTAGGGCGGGGTCTTGGCGTGGCCATAGTGTGATTCGTAATTTTGCGTCCCTGCGGCACAACTCACTCACACGGAAGGCAAAATGTTGCCACACAGCTGAAAGTAAAGGGGCAGTGGCCATGGTGTCTGGAAAAGTCAAGCTGTAGGCTACCGGTAAGCTACGTTACCCTGGGTTTATAGCTGCATGCTACCAGCCGGTAAGCTACGCTGTGTCTGCTGTTGTTTATTTCTTCGTACGTGCGCAAGAAAGAAAAAAATACTGGGGAAAGCTTTTGATTTCAATAGTCATAATGGAATGCTTATTTATGATTTAAAATCAAAATCGTGACATCCCTGAGTAAAAAAATCATATGTAATATAAAGTAAAATTAAACTAAATAACTAAAATAGCAGGACAAAATAAAACCAGCCTTCTCAAGGGAGTTTCATCATCTCACCACAGTATTGACATTCCAAGTCTCCATAAATTTTCCTGAGTCGTTGGAAAGACTCCGTATTGAGCCGAGTCTTCTGAAGAGTTGAGAACACCTGCTGGAACGCACTCGGATGCAAAACCTCCAACCCCTGCCAGCACAAAACAAAGAACAAGTCAGACTGCCAGGAGCAAAGCTGAGGAGGAGGAGGTCTACCTCAAGAGAAGATGAAAAGATGACTTAAAGTAGAATTCATCTAAAAAACTATGTATTTCAGACACAGATTAAATAGTTCTGATTATAATAATAAGACTGCATCACAATCTTCATTAAGTGCAATCGTTGCCTGTTATCGCCCTTTCTCTATATAGAGAAGAACATTACTTTGGATGGATAATCAGATATGGATGACATAATTCCGATATGTCGGTCTGCTGATGCTAAAATAAAAGTCTTGTAATGTAAAAGATTATACACACTAATTATTGTCTTTTTAGTGCTTTAGTTGATTAATCGATCGACAGAAAATTAATCAGCAGCAATCGATTGATCATTAAGTCATTTTCTTAAGTACATCTTAATATTCTCTCGTTTGAAATTCTGGAACATTAAATGATTTAAAGAAATTAAATATCTTTGGTTTTTGGATTGTTGGATGGACAAAATAAGACAAAGCCCAGACAATTCATCAAGAAAATAATAGGTTATGAAAACAATTCATCATTAGTGGGAGTCCTAGCTGATATTATTGTGTAACTGTGACTAATTTACCCTTTCTGAATTTGGAGTTTGCCTATCTTCCCCTGGAGGTGCTGAAGGTGTCTGTGTGTTCTCATCAGCTGGGTGTTTATTTTCTTGAGTCCTGTCCTCCGAGTGGGGGGTGTGACTGCTCTCTGGTGTATCGTCTCCAGCTGCTGGGGTGCATGCGCCTGCCGTGCTGTCCTGGGACTTCTCCCCAGCTGTTGCTTCATCTTGTCCGTCCGAGGGAGTTGTGGTTTCTGTAGAAATAGCTTGATGGAGCAGTTCTTGGGAATCTTGCTGTGCACTTCTGTTTTCTAATTCTCCTTCTTTCCGCTGCATTTCTTCTGCACTTTCACCCTGAGGTTTAGCGTGTTCTTCCTCTTTCTCTTGCTCCACATCTTCGCTTGCTGCTACTTTAAGCTGCTCCCCTTCCCCATCTCGCCACTTCTCCCCTCCTACACCATTTCTTCTACCCCCCTCTCTTGCCCTCTCATCTTCCCCCTCCTGCTCTATCCTTAGCTCTTCCTCCATCCCATTAGCTGGATCTCCTCTCTCCTCATCCCCCCACATGCCTCCTCCAGGCTGTATCAGATAGTAACTGTTGTTGATGCAGTCGGTGAAGGCCTGCCCCTGGTCCAGCTCGGGGTGAGACTCTTTCAAGTGACTCTTCAGTCTCTGAGAGCTGACAAACTTCCCGTCACACACACAGCACACGTATAGGAAGAGGTGCTTCCTGACATGAGCAGCGAGGGTGGCCATCTTGGTTGCAGCATGGTCACAGAGGAGGCAGGCGAAGGGACGCTGGGGCCCGTGGACCAACAGGTGGCGCTCCCGCTCCAGCTGGTTCTTAAAGCGGCGGTTACAGGTGGGACAGTGGTAGAGGAGCTGTCTGAGGCCCTGACGAGTCTTTAACCTGGACCAGATAAACAGATTTAGAAGGGCCGGTGTGTCCGAAGGTAGATAGGAAGGTAAAATAATGTAGATGATGAAGATCAAACCTCAGCTGTTGGTAGCTCTGGGAGACAGCAGGGTCTTTCAGGTTATGTCGTTTCTCCATGTGTTTAAGCAAGTTCTTTACATCGGAGTATTTTTTCTCACAGAAGCTGCAGTGCTGCTTCACCTTTAAATGGACTCGCTCTATGTGGACCTGCATTACCAGAAACACAGAATTACTGCTGCAACCAGAAAAAAAGCCCTGACCATTGATCTGATCTATTTGAATGTGGAAACCAGAATCACAACAGACTGTGTCTCTAAGCTTAAATGTTAATATTAATTATACTGAGGATATAACAGTGCTACTAATAAAATCGATACCAGTAATTAAGTAATAACAACACCTTGAGGTGTCCTGGGCTGAGACAGTTGAAAGGACAGTGCTGACAGCTGAACTTCTCTCCTGTGTGCTTCCTCAGGTGAACATTCAGGTTGGCTTTGAAGGGAAAGGAAGGTAAGAAAGTAAGCAACTTTTACAGGAATGTTAATATGATGATATTGTTATTTAAAGATTCCAAAAGGTACCCTGGTCTGCTCTAGGTTTTACAAATACTTCCAGTAATTCCATGTTGCTTTGTAACTACGGATAATTCTCAATTTCCTCATGGGGACCATTAAAGACTTATCTAGTCTTATTGATTGTTTTATTAGCTATTAGCATTAATTGCAAAGGTACCTGATTACATATTTAAAGGAGGAGTTAAGACAAAATATCTCTACAGCCCTCTTTCACCAAGGATCCAACAAGGGACACTGAAATAAAATGGTTAAAAGCAACACAAAGAAACAGCACCAATGTTTAATGGCATTGCTTCAATGTTCAAACTTCACATGAAATCCTACGAATAGGGGCATGTGGTGGTTTAAGATGCCATATAACCTGGGAACCGTCATACCGCCCTCTCTCTCCCCCTGTTTCCCGTCAGCACCTTTGATTTACACAAACTTCAAAATACAAATTGTAACTTCAACAACTCGATTCATTCTCATTTTTAATAATCAAGCTTAAAAGTGTCTGTGTGGCCTCGAGAACAGTGAGCCTGGATTTACCTTTGATGGCTGATGCGTAGTCACAGTGTGGACACTGGAAGGGTTTCTCCTGGGTGTGTGTCCTGAGGTGGGCGACCAGTGAGTGTCTGAATTTAAAGATCTTATTACAGAACTCACAGGCAAAGATCTTCAACTGGCTCTGAAGTAAACTGGGAGACAGAGAGTAATAATATTACAATTACCAGTTGACCAATATATTGTAGTTGCTATGGTGGCAGTAGAGATTGCTGTTGATGTTGCTAACAAAATAGACAAAATTCTTCGATTGACTTTAGGCTGCTCAGATAACAACGTTAGCAATAAGGAAGCAAACTAAATAAACTTTGAACTGCTCGGAAAAGAAACAAACAGGAAAAACAAAGTCAAACATATCTTTTCTGTTAGATTGTTACATTAGAAGCAGATTTAGTTACAGTAGGGTGTAGACTGTAGTTTACAAAGGAGCATTTAGTCACACTTAACCGCCACACTTAACCACCAAAGCAACAACTACTATAAAATAAATTCAATGTTAATACATTTATTAAAAATATTCATACAGTACTTGGTAGCATCTTGCTTGATAGAATATTCCTGGAAGCCTCTGCTGGCTGCTGCTGCTGTTTTTGTTGTTGTTGTTGTTGTTGTGGAGGTCGGGTTCGAACTACAAGTAGAAAACAAAGGGATCAGACTGCTGACAGGAGATAACATCGATATGTCAGACTGCTGCTAGCACAAACTAGCAGAACCTTTACGACATTATTTATGCATGCATTTGACAAATTAACTCCCGTTGTCAGATTGTCTGTATGAAGCAATCCGTTATTATTACCATCAGTTATGTATTACATTCAAAGAATTATAGAAGAGACGGACATTTTCTATTATATTACCTCGGCACCTGATCTGTTTTAGGGTCACCCTCGCAGGCAGTGGCTCCACTTGCAAGGTCTTGACGTGACCGACTCTGGAAGACTGCAGACTGCCCAGACAAATTCAATAAATAAACCCATATACTATTAGCACTCACAGATCAACTCAAATCAAATCAATATTAGATAATAACTAATAAATGAAAAAAGACACACACACTGCAACATTGTATCACAGAACCATCCCATTTAAAACTCAGTTGAAATGCTAACATGCTAAAATATTTTAGAAATAATATGTTTTTATTTTGCATTTGAGCCCACATCCTTTTTTTACAGAGATTATGTCTTTGGCAGGAATACATTTCCATAGAAACTACTCACAAAAAGGTCTCTGCACTATCCTGAGTAACTGGGACACTGTTCCTGAAAAACGATGTCATTTTTCACTGCTGTAAGCACAACTAATGGAATTCTATACAGCGTTATTCTTTTGGGATGGGGGCATAAATCTCAGAGATTGTCTGCCAGGCTAAATACTACAAGAGGTAAGTGAGAAACACATTTTACAATTTAGGTGAATGTTTCTTTGTATTCCTGTGCTTACCGGAGGTTGAGCTTGGATGGCTGAAGACTCTGTTTCTGCTAAATTGTCCTCTACTGGAACCATTGTAGAAACACCTGTTGAATGAAAGGTTAACACATCTTACTTATTCAATTCAAATAACTTTATTTGTCACAGAAGGGGAATTAAAAGGTACAAAGAGTAGCACATAAAAGGACAATTCACAGATACGGTATAGCTATGAATTAATAGATAAATTAATAAGTAATAATGCATTGCGTAATGCTGTGCATTCTAAAGTGCTAAAGATCATAAAGTCATTACAACCATAATTAACAAGGTGCTGTGGTGCAGTTCATAATTTTGAATCAGGGATGTGGGTGGGTTGGTGGGTAGGGGTGCTGGATCATAAGCAGTCGATGTTAGCCAAAATATGAGTGCTAGCACAAAAAAAAAACGCTTAGGACAAACCTGGAAGTGTTTTATCTTCTGTCAGAACAACACTGATGACCGACTTTTTGTTTCCCGTTGCTAGGCCTCCTTCTTTTGAGGTGCGGCTTCGGTTGGTTCTCGGGGATCTGAAGCTGCCCACGTCTACAAGCAGGGAAGAAGAAAAGGTCAAACTGCTAAGATCATTAATCTTTCACATTTCATCACAAATTACCCTAGAACACGCCTGTCTGAAAAGAGAAAGAATATTTTCACTCTCCTGTGCGGTAAAATCATGGAACGAGCTTCCAGAAGAAGTTGTGCGTTCCCCTTGAATTAATTCTTTTAAGAATAGGTTGGATGCATTTTGCCTGTCAAAAGGTGTAATGTATAATTACAAAGCTTGTCAGTAATGTATGTAACTGATTTATGAATTGTTAGAAAATTTAAATCATGAAATTAATGTGTTTTATGAAAACAACATGTTAAAATGTGAATATATATATTTGTTTTGTGTTGCTTGAGTCTGGAGTAGAGGATTTTATATCCTGTACCAGAATTTTTTAAAAAATTGATATTAAATATATTAAATATTGATATAGTGATATTAAAGCAGCAATTAGGTCTCCCTCTTGGTAAGAATTAATTTGAAGAAATCATGTCCTGAACTTAAACCGTATACCTTTTTCTCTCACGTGTCCTGGTCTTGCTGGGTTTTGTTGCATCTGGTTTGGATCTGTTCCCCCAGGATCCAAACTTCCAGAAGCCTCAACTCCTGCTCCACCACAGATTCTCCCTGAAAATTATTATTATGTCCGTTAAATTGCCAAGACCTTCTGTACTTTTTTCCCAAACATCTGTAGTTAAGGCAGAGGCATTTAATGACCTATAATTATAGGAAGGATAATTCCAAACATTCTCCTTCAGGCCACCCCAAATTTGAATGCCTCTTTTGCACACATTCACTTTTCTATCGCAGATTTGTTTCACTCCTCACCATTCTCCTCTTCTTCATCCTCGTCATCTTGCTCTTCTCTCAGGCAGATGTGTTTAAGGATCTGTCGTCTGTTGCTGAACGAGCGATGGCAGTCTCTGCATTCCAGCCCCAATATGCCGTCATTGCTTTTGACTAGCAGAGGAAGAGTCAGAATGCAGAGTGCAGTAAATACAGTTTGTGTAGAATATTTACAGAAATCACTAACAAAAACAAGTTTACTTGAAAAAAATAAAACTTATGGCTTAAATGCCTACACAACAATTAAGAAATTGTTAAGAAAAGTTAGGTTACCAACCAGGCAAAAGCCAGTTGCCCAAAACCCTTTATACTGTAAAACTGGCTATAAACTTTAAGCAAGCATCTTCTCTCATGCAGAAGGTACTTATACTGTCTTCTGCATGAAAAAGAAAGAATTATGTGATACATATAATTGGCAACAACACTACCTTGTATTGAGCTACATTGTCTATCGCCCTCCTCCTTAATGCCTTCTTCTTCTCTTTGAACATTATCCTCCTGAGAAAGGGTAGAGTCGGCCATGCACTCTGTCAAATCTGTGCGCGTCTTCTTGGTAGAGCCTTTCGGCCGTCCTCGTTTTCGCTTCACTGGGCTCTCTGTGGGCCAACAACACAGCAGAACAGATAAGAAGATAACACTGTTTTTTTCAATTAATAAATCCCACTAAGAGACCAAAACAAACCATGAGCTTATCCTACAAACACTTATTTTCTGTGTAGCAAAAGCCTGATGTACTAATGTAGCTTATGCCTTGTGTCATAGAACTCCATTGTATAGCAATCTCCCAGACACAATCAAAAACAGATAAGAGTTATAGTGTTGTACTGACTGGCATATTCCTGTGAAGTATAATGTTTATTTGTTCTTCATTCTTAATTAATTGTTCACATTTTTTATTTGCTAGGTATTTTAATTATCTTCTAATTAACTTTGACTTGATTATCAGTCCAAGAATAGTAGTACAGTTAAGTACTGTATTGGACTCAAGCCCCATATCAAATACATTGTACATTGTTCATCCCCAAATTAGGGAACGTAGTGATAATTATTATGCAATAGAAAGTGTGGTTTGTTTTTACATGATTTAGTGACAGCAATGCTGGCAATGACACGCTAATCTGACCTGTCAGCGTCTCCACAGGTTCTCCTACAAGAGGCTGCAGAGCAATGATGATGTCATCAGGAGGCTCCTGCTGGGGGTGCAGCTGGGAGCAATGGGCCAGCAGCTGAGAGCGACTGGGAGAGAAGAGGTTGCACAGCCGACACATGAACACAGAACCAGCTGGGGAGACACAGAGAAAAAAAGGTGGCAGATCAAGAGGCAGTGAGAGGAGGAAAAAAAAACAGGAAAAAAGAGAGTGATATAGATTAACATTATATGTCTGAGGAAATTTTGTTATTTGGAGTCATTATCCCTCATTTTCCAGCCTCCCCCCTTCACCCATCTGCAATATCTCATAGAAACTGGTCTTTCTTTGAGAGAGAATTTATTTAATCTTGTGTCAAAGAGACATGAATGAAAACTGCTTTAACTAGTGTCACTATAGCACAGTCGTAATCAGCATTATTTACAGTTTGTTTCTGTGGATGTCAATGTTGAAATTGTTAACACTGTTTCTTTTTTTCCCCCTTTTCTTCTGTTTAATTTGATTTCATACTGTACATGCAACCAGAGTTAAAGGTAGGGAGAAAAAAAGGGAAATAGAAGGGAAGGAGTGTGCCATACTTTGTTGCTTATATGCAGTTCAATGATAGGTAATGGAGGATGGCATGTATGTCTACAGGAAACATTTATGATTGAAAGATTCTTTCAAATTAATTATTTTCAACTGGTCGTTTTGTTGATTTCATTCCACAATCCACATCTAACAGAGCATGCTGTTGGGGCTCAATAAAATAATAGTAGCTATTATTCAACACAGCTCCTTGTTCCCACCTACTAAACATTGAAGGGCATTTAACAGTAAACGGGACCCAGACCCACAATTATATCTACTATATAATACTAGAATATATTAATATATAATATTAAATATCAACAATTTATCAGCATTTCCTTTTCAAGTGGATGCAATTTACGTATTTGGATGTTAATTCATAGGATATGACAATTGCTGAAACATCACAGCTTTAATTAACAGTAGCATCCACAAGACTAACATGAGGCAGTTCTTCGGTCCATCCACAGTTATCTTGAATATTGTTAATGTTTTAACTCCGTGATTTGTTTTTGGGGGGGTTTGTGTGTGATATTGACTATGTTCCTTATGAAATGAAGCAATGAAAATATGAGCTAGCGTTGATTTTGAGTGCTAATCCGTTGATACATTCCCTTTTTTTAACTAAGGTCGATAAGCTGTCTTTGTCCACACAATCTGATGCTGTATCAAAACCTTCATTATTAATCAGCCACATCATTGAGATTCGGGAATAACGTTCATAGGACTGACACTTGTGCCTTCAGAAGCTGTCGACTGTTAAAGACACTATCTACAGACTACGTATACCGGTATCGCAGAACAAAAAGTCTGTAAATAATCTCCTCGAGCGAGGACATAAAAAAATAAAATACTCTGAAAATTAACACACTAACAAACACGTTTGTTTATTTTGATTTGGCCCAAATCAACATGAAATCGCGACAAACATATTCGAGTTGAAGCTAGCCCAAATTCTTACCAGCTTTTTGTCCATCCATTTCTCCAGCGTCTAAACAACAAAAGAACACTAATTTATCAAGGGATTTGAGGCATCATACGGCTAAATATAACCACTGAATTTGTATTTAAAGCCTAATTTTACATTACGCACAAAGAAATTTCTGTCGAATCTGCCCATGGATGAATCTGCCACACAAGTCCATCCAATCAGCGGAAGTGGACCGGACACAGTCATACTGTAGCTGGCCTAGCAGCGCCCTAAGCGGCGGGAGGACTGTACTGCGGCTGAGAAGGGACCTACAGCAGTTTTCTTTAAAGAAAAAGAAAAAATGTTTTGCCAATGATTTCTTTTACATAACATCTTTAATATGTTGACCATTGTGTCAACAGGCATCAACAGTGTTGCCATATACTTTTAGTTGTTTAGTTGAAGTTGTGGGAGTAGCCTAATACTTGTTTTCAGAGCCGGCCCGACCCATAATCGACCTAAGCGTCTGCTTAGGGCCCTTGTGGCTACCAGAGGGCCCCCAAGAGCGCTTGAAATGTCCCACAATAGAGCTTATAACAGAGACAGTCTATTTAAAGATAGTGTTGCTGCTAATAGGTCTCACATTAGTCTTTAAATGCGTATTTGTACATTATGAGTGCTTAAACTAATATTTACAATACACAAGTTCACAAGTGCCAAGTGCAGTGGCAACATGTTACAATGTGGAGAGACCCAAACCAAAACCTGCTTAGGGCCCCAAAAGTCTAGGGCCGGCCCTGTTTGTTTTAATGTAAAATTTAGGGTGGTCACGTGGTGCAACAAATACAGACCATGTCAAAATACAGGTTTTATTTCACTATAATGGGACTGTAAAAAGTTTTTTTTTAAATGGTTGTTTACAGGACAATGGCTAAATTAATGGCTGAAAATGGCTGATACATTGATCTGATAAGTACAGAGAAGAGTTTCTCTGATACTAACATTTATTCATCTAGAAAATCATTACAAATATGGAATGTTGTGGTAACCATGGAATTTTAAGAATACATTATGATTTTACAGGCCAAAATCAAAGTAATCATAAATTAGTGTTTCCAAATTATTGTCATAAAAAATAGAGGTAAAGAATAGACATGGCACCACTGATCATTCATTGCTGTTTTCCTCTGGCACATTTTCTTTTTCATGTCTGGCAGCACGGAACTTCATATGTATGCAAAACAGAGATCCTTATAAGCACAGTAAAATAGACAGGAATTAATGAACAACTATTAAAATATAGGGACAATGACAAAGCCTTTATTAAACAGTGCAAAAATTTACAGAGATACAGACATTTACAGCATTTGGTTTTACATAAAAAAGTGTCAGCTCAGGTCAGTCCCAATTATTAACAATGACTAAAGACTGCAAAACACACACGCACACACACACACGCACATGTGCACACACACACACACACACACACACACACACACACACACACAATTTTACACCCTCTGCTCTCATTTCTTTCTTACAAATTGTTGTTCGGGACATAAAATGTGGGGAGACTACAAGCAACCTACTACTGTAATACATAAAAGGTGCATGCTCTACCATGAAACAGTTGGTTACATGCATCATTTAGAAACTACAAATTAATAAGCAAACTCCAACCCACAAGAAAAATCTGTATAAGATACTGTAACCTAGTTTAAATGATGCGCAGCAATATTTATTCTAGGATTAGAGATCTAAATTTATCCATATATCATCCATGGATTAAAACTGAGATATTATGTCATGAACTGCTGATAATGTGAAAATTCCTCCCTGACAAAGTAACACAAAAAATATGTGTAATACCTGCAATGGTTTCATTTTCTTTGCAAATTTCTTTAGTCAGTGACTGGGAGGAGTGGTTTACCCTTACCTCTAGAATAAAAGTGATGAATAGAGATACTTCATTTAATATTATTTACAACTAGTTTACATCCCTCCGTCATTTTAGAATGTGTGTAATGCATTATAACTGTAGAATTATTAACGTTTCCTTTTGTTTTAAATAACACATATGTACTTTTAACTTGGCTTGAAAGCAGCTGCTGCTGACAAAGATGTTTACTTTTGTGGGTGTCAGTAAACAGAGCACAATATAATGCACGCATCAATATGTAAACACATCATTTGAGCACGATGAAATTATATTAAAACGGCAACTGTGACAAAACCAAATGAAGGCTTTATGTTTACCAAAATGCTTCATCTAGCATTTCAGAAGCTGATTTTGATACTGAATGGCAGAAAATGCTGCTTGAAAATGAGCCCTTTTATCTCCAGTTACACTGAGAACAGACATCAACAGGACTAATGTAAAAGATAGGGTCAACTTAAAGTATTGACCTAATTTACAGTAAAAACACTGAGCTGTTAAAAACTTTTTTAATCCTGTGTTTTAGTGTAAAAAGTGTCTCAGGAGTTTTTCCAAAAAACAATCTCAAAGAAACACTCAGAAATACTGCATGCCATTTCATACCATGATTATGGGGAAGTTTGAAGATATTGAACACCTGTACAAAATAATGAAAATTCAATGGTATCTTTACAAAATATCTGGTATGATTTGACGTTTTGAGGGCCAATAGAACAGGTATATCATAATATAAAATTTCAATGTTATCATTATCCCTGACCCAACTTTGTGTCTTTTCCATCTATATCTATACTATCTATATCCCTGAACAATTAGCTACAAAACCTTTTATGTGATTTTCTGTTCCTTGCCCATCTTTGCCATCTTTCTTCACTGTAATCTATGTTGTGAAGCAAACCAATAACCATTTGTTTCTTTAAAAGACAAGAAATCACAGAGATGGGTTCTAATGAAACTGCTGTCAATTCCCAGGGTACACCAGGGCCAAATGTAGCCTGTATATTTTAGTGTTTGTGATAGTGACACAAGGCTGATATGGTTGGATTCCTGAGGCATTTCTTTGAGGGATCATGGTATGCAGCAACATTTTGGCCTCAGTGTAAGTTTATTCTCACCCTACTTTGCTCCTTTGAGTTCCCTCACAAAAAAATATGTCACATCCTGAACATGGTGTCAATGGAATTGAAGTTTCTTTATTTTAAAGTCGAGAAACTACAAACTAACACGGTGGAAAATTACTTCAGGCACACACAGTGAATTATGAAAATGCAAAAAAAATAAAATAAAACTATAGTTCTTCCTAATATATAGCCTATCAGAGAGAGTTTAACATGGTTAACTGGTATTTTATTATTTAATGGCGTATAGGTCTTGTAGAAGAGGATAACTTTACACTGGGGACATGGTAAAATCGAGCATATGTACCATAAAAAAGGGCAGTAAAGTAAAACATGTATTTTTAATGTGCATTATTCTGTGTTCATGTGATAAAGAAGACCTTTATCTATAATTTAAGCCATTTAAAAAAAAAAAAAAAAAATGTGACACATCTTAAAGGAAATGTGAGGACAGGGCATATATTAAAATATTGCTGCATAACAGGAATGACCCAGGTACAAAATGTCTTTGGTGTGTGTGTGTGTGTGTGTGTGTGTGTGTGTGTGTGTGTGTGTGTGTGTTCACATTGTGCAGCACTTGTTCTTGTGTGAATTAGAGTCTTTGAAGCGGAGTCTCTGCTTGGATCGATATTTCTCCAGGTAGGTTAGCTGTTTACTGTTGATGGCTCCACGACGTTTCCTGAAAAACACACAAGGACAAAATATGTAAAAACAAAAAGACAAATAATGCATGATGGAAGGTATAACCCTTCCTGATCACCCTAATTCATCAAATGGCTCTACCGTGTGCGTCGCTGTCTGCCTAATTGTCTTCTTAATATCACCACCAGATGGCATTAAAGAAAGACAATTTTAATTTCTACAGATAGTGTATACATTGTGCATAAATCGTGTGTGTGTGGTAAGATGTATTCTTAAGCCATGTTAAATATTTTACATATCACACAAAGCTTTTTTGTGTATATCAAAAACCAATGCTCTTACACCATGATATTTGTTATTTCTGCATGATGAGGATGTACGGTAGTTTATAAGTGTACTCACTGTCTGATAAGTTGAATAGCATCTTCATACTTCATCCCACTCTCTATCAGAGCCAGAGCAACCAGCACAGGAGCCCTGTATGCATGCATAAACACACACAGAGTCATGTCCATGTGTTATGAGTCTGATGTTTGAGTAAAAATAATTATTCCAGCCATTTTTTTATAAAAATGTGACACATCTTAAAGGAAATATGAGGACAGGGCATAAATTAAAATATTGCTGTGTGTGTGTGTGTGTGTGTGTGTGTGTGTGTGTGTGTGTGTGTGTGTGTGTGTGTGTGTGTGTGTGTGTGTGTGTGTGTGTGTGTGTGTATTAGTGTTTGCTGTGTGTGCACATAGTGTTCAACGCATATAAGAGAGAGCTCAATGCCACTAAAACTACAAAAGGCATCTGATCTTATCATCAGATTATGTTGCTGTGTACAGCATAATCATATGCATGCGACAATAACTATGGTGTGACTGTAATCCAACCGGTCTGACCTAGTTTTATAGCAGAAACATGAAACATTCTCCATGTTAATCCCTGCTGTGCATAGGTGGTGAGTCTCCCTCTCTTGGAGTTCCAGTTTAGACACAATCGTAATGCGTAAAGTAAAGTTGTTTTTTTTTGTTTGGTTGGTGTGTCTCTCACCTCCCCAGCCCAGCCACACAGTGAACGGCCACGCAGCATCCTGGATCCTCCTGAAACTTCTTCTTCAGTAGACTCAGCCAATCATCAACCAGCTTACTGGGGGGCGGGGCTCCATCATCAAACGGCCAATCCTGAAAGAAAAGCAGTTACAAAGTTACATGAAAACAGTGACAGTACTACTGGCACTGTGTGTGTGTGTGTGTGTGTGTGTGTGTGTGTGTGTGTGTGTGTGTGTGTGTGTGTGTGTGTGTGTGTGTGTGTGTGTGTGTGTGTGCTTACCACTACAGTAATGCCGTCTTTCTCCAACGGTGTTTTATCATAGGTAATATCGCAGACTCGAACTACTGTGGTGGCACCAAAGCGCTTTAGGTCCTGAGTGTGCACAACAGTGGTAGGAGACTATTTTCACAACTTAGCCAAAACACAATTTGATCAATTCAATTCAGTTATTTTATTTGTTGTTTATTTGAATAGGGACATATACAAAAAACATAGATTATTACATAAAGAAAAAATCCGATGCCTGTATCACAGTGTTTATAGCCATGGCTAATTCGCAACACCTGTCCCTAGAAGGGCTTTTAACAGTTAAAATAATAAAGGAGTTAAATTTCACAGTGAATACAATAAAAGGTCCAAAAACCAGTTAACAGCAATAAAAATAAGTGTAGTAAATAAACACATTCACTCAGTCTCACATAATGTGAAAATTGTTAAAATGTCATGTCATCAGCAAGGGAAACATCACATGCAGTTTATATATGATAAATGTGTATTTATGTGTTTTATTAACGTTTTTTAAAGTAAAGCTTTTCAGTGGACTGATGGGGGTCTGTTATCACACAAACATTTCTTACCTCTATGAAGGAGCTGAGTGTGCTGTCTGTGGGGTTGTGTGTGATCAGGAATCTCATGTTTTTGTGGCACAGTTCCACTGGAGCTGGACGGTTCATGGTGACCAGCGTGACCTTTGATATCCCAGGAGGACCTCGGACCTTTTATGTCAGGGAGAATTGTACTGTATATAACTAAAAATTGAACATGGCGTCAAATATTTGAGCCAAATTTCAGGCACATTTTTATGCCCCTAAGACATTTGCATATAAAACACCAGAAATTGCACCACATGAAGTTATGGAAAATCCCATCTTTGAGTCATCTCAAAGTTAAAATGTGTTTTACTGACAACAACACATGTGGTTTTCTGGATTTGTCTCATTCATTTCCCATTAAGTATCACTTTTGTATCTTTGACACCACCATGCCTTTATAACTGAAGACATTTTGACATGTAAAAAAGTGAAAAGCACAGGTGTAAATGATACAATAAATGATGGTGGATTTAGTTTCAGGGTCCTATTATTGTTCATGCTGGCTCACTGTGACACTGTCACACTGGCTTACTGGGACACTTGAATAGAACAGAGCCATCGCTGTTGTACTTAGTACCACATGTGCTTTTCCTACTATGACATGTCAAAATGTCTGCTGTGAAAAAAAACCCCGGTTAATTCAGCATACCATGACCACACACCACAAGCTTCACTTCTCCAGGGTGCATTACTGCCACCTTTTTTTTTTTAAACGCAACCAAACCTGTTACAAATTTAAGACATCTCAAGATTATCAAAAGGTCAAGGTCACATATTTACAGTCCTTTTCTGTAATGCAATATAATATAAGCACATCTACTTTAGTAGTAAAGAATGTAATACTGCAGTTCAAGGCCCTACAACTCCACCAGTTTGGTTTGCTTGACCTCATCTCAAACAGACTGCACTTGCTTGACATCTGCCTCAGGCTTTGGTCTCGCCTGTTAAGGTGGGACATCAACCTCAAATAATTCCCATCATAGCTCTGCCCAACTTAAACCTGGTTTAATCAGCCAGAACAACTGAAAACACCAGTCCTGTGTAGGATGCCAAAAGAAAAATTTAATGAAAAATTATCATATTGTCATATCATTCACTGATGTTGGATTTTATGAATGTGACTGATAAACTTCAGTGCTAAGCGCACTTCTTCGTTTAAAAAAAATATCTTACAATAGGACAGTTCAGGGGCGATTCTAGGATCTGACCTTTAGGGGGGCTCAGGCCCTAATGAGAATGTGACACGGATACAGTGCCTTACAAAAGTGATAACCCCCCTGCTAAATCATTAATTTCATTTGCCAATAATCTCTGAGCTAGCTACTGAACAACAACATCAGCTAACTTTTTTTTTGACACTATTAACACTATGATGGAACTAAACACATTATAAGTCACAGTAATGACGACCAATTTGACAAAATGCTCTAACATTCAGCAATTTTCATTGCTTACGTTTCAATTTGGGTTCTAATCTGCGGCATGAAATTACCAACTTTTTCTCTGGGGACTACCAACGTTACACTTCACAACTGCACTCCTGCTCTCCCTTTGACAGATTAGATAGAGACTCAGCTAAAGGAGGGGTTCTGGCACAACCACCTCCGATTGGTCAAAACTACGTTTCTGTTAACCCTTTCCTTGACTGGGTTACAGGTGCATAGCATCGGCGACAGCGACAGCCACACAGGGTATTAAACCTGTTTCAAGCCCTTTGAACCTGTAATTGTTTGTCCTCTGTCACTAACAGACAAGTTCGCAAACTCTTACTTGAAGCACTACAATTAATTTAAAAAAAACAAAACATTGTTTTAATTATTATAATTTTTAGGAGGAAAACAGGAAACAGGGGAGAGAGAGGGGGAAGACATGCAGCGAATGGCCGCAGGTCGGAATCGAAGTCTGGGACACTGCGGTAAGGACTGAGCCCTGGTACATGGGGCGCACGCGCTACCGGGTGAGCTTCCAGGGAGCCCCGATAAGGGCACATCTAAAATCAAAATACATGCATACTACATTCAACACAGTATTATTGAGTTGTATACTGGATGTAAACAATAATGATAACTGTCAATGGATCATTTCTTTCAAGTTTCTCTTGTGCAATGGCATTGATCTTGCTCACATTTCGAATACGACAACAAGGATGTAAGTGTATTTTAGCATGGAATTTTTATTTTGTTTTAATCAATCTAGTTCAGGGATGCCTAACATTCCCTACAGACACTATTTTAGTAAGAGTACTGATAAGTACTATTTGGGTGATCATGCTAGTAAAGAAATGGATAAACTAAGCCAGTGATGAGTAGGCATAAATGCGTGACTGCTTGTCATAGCTTGAGTACTGCGCATTCATAAAGCTGTATAGCATGCAGTACAGGAATTTTGCAGCAACAGGTTTACACTTCCTAAGAACACAGGACAGGCATATCTGCCAAAATAATTCTTGTATATAAAACTTACAACCATGGAAATTAGCCAAAAGCTGATTTAGCTCACACTGACCAAACAAAAAAACTATCACAGAATAATATAGTCATGCCAGAACAAATCAGTAATGTGCAAGAGGTGTTGGTGCATCACTATTTACCTTTAGCTCCAGCTGTAGCAGGTAGCTGCTGTGTCTTCGACTTATATCAGGTCTCCAGGTAACTCTGGACTTCCTGTCTTTTGCTGAACTTCCTGTTGGAGACTATTTATGAACAGTCTCCTAAACAGACTGTTTATTTGTTCCCAATTCTGAGGTCCTGTTGTCTTGAGAACAGTTTCACTCCATCAGTTGACTGTATCCTATAGTCCAGGAAGCTACAGTGTGTCAGCTCTCTCTGTGTCCGTCTCTTTGTTTTTATCTCTCTGATCTGCTTTAGTCCTTCTCTCTTTGTCTCTTAGTTCTTTAGCTCTCTGTGTCCTTCTCTCTCCAGTTAGCTTCCAGTGACGAGGTTCCACGTCTTACCCCATGAGCTGGCTGGTTTTAGAGGGCAAGGGCCAATGGTCTTTCAGGTATCAGGGCCGCAGGACTGCATGGTGCAGCTTCATTCCAGATAGACTCTAAATGTGTTGGGCGTGGCAGTAGTCACCACTCCGCCGCACAAACTCCATCAACCAGCAGTTCTTAAGTACAAAAGATATAAACAAAATGTAATTTTTTTAATTATCAACTTTCAGAAAAACAGTAATGAAAATTGGTACAAATAAAATGTCAATAATTCAGCATTTGTTCCAATGTTCCAAACATAGTATGTGTGAAATCCGCCCATACTGTTTGGCAAAATCTACTAATGACAGCCTAAATCAGTAATGTGAAGTCCAACAGGAGGGCAAATAATTGGCTGATGTATATAGATAAACACACACATGAACATGTGTGTATATATATACAGATTTTAATGTTTTGCCATTGAACCCACCTAACAAAATTATAGCATTAGTTTCAAATAATAAATCAAATTGACAAACACTTCAGCATTAGTTTCAAATATTAAATCAAATTGACAAACACTTTGGCATTAGTTTCAAATATTAAATCAAATTGACAAACACTTTGGCATGCAAAAACACAGTCAATAGTGAACCTGAGAAATTAGCTGGTGCTTGTAATTTTAAAATAACCGGCCAAAGACTGCCAAATAGCAAGAACAGCTAGCTTATGCATACAGTATATTCAAGACTGCTGATATTTGCAAGTCCTGATTCTCCCTTGTTTAAGAAGTCACTTGTATGCATACATATACACAAGCATACACACGCAATGAGTCAACTATCACTGTATGCAGTTACTGAACAATGTACAAAAGTGGTCCTATACTTGCATGGAATAGACAAGTAAGCACAGAAACAGATGACAGATGCAGCATGACCTAGAAAATCTAATACATGATATGGCTCACAAAATATGGAAAATGTTATTAGATTAGCCTGCACAATGTCAACCAAATTGAATTTGGTGTGAAAAAAAGAGATAGTAACCCAGTGTCCTACTTAATGTATCCTAGGAGGATTGTACTGTAAGTGTAGAAGAGTAGTAGCTGTAGTTCCTCAGCCTTTGGGACAAAAGACCACACATTGTAGTACAAACTGTAAAACAAATAAAAAGGAAGGTTAGCTCACTTGCTACTTCAAGTAGTCCTCCTACTAGGGCGAGAATGATATCAGATCACTATTTCTTGAGAAGTACAACAACAGCTTTGGCATATTTTGTGCATGCAAACAGTTGCTGTTGATCAGATACATATCTGCACGTCTATGAGATGTTTAAATTATATTTAGTTTGAGCTTTAAAAGTTGAAATGGTGGCCTATTTAGCCAAGATAACATTGTGTCTTAAATTTGTGTTTAACAGCTTGATCCTCTTTATTCTCTGAAGTAAAAGACATTGGGCTGAACTCCAGTTATGTAATGTGCTTCGTTATTGGTTCAGTGTATTTGTAGAAAGTTCTCGTCTGCCGCATTCTGTCCAATTAAATATTACATAAATTAGTGAAAGGATACTGGGACACTGCTTGAAAATTAAAATGCAGTTTCTTTAAAAGTCAACAAGTTTAATATTCTGCTTAGTAGGCAAGCAACAATAAAAAAAAAAAAAAAAATAAAAAAACATGACAGAAACCTGATAAGTCTGATAAATCGTATATATATAAACGTATGGGACTAAATATGATAAGTGTTTTACCCAAAGCAGGAATAGAAAAACAAATGCTGATCACGTTATGGACGACGGGCAGAGTGAGTGAAGGAAACATAAAGGAAGGTGATCAAAGACGTTACCAAACCAAACATTCAGACAAACAACAAGGGAAAGTCCAGAGGTACTCTGGGTAATCCGTCGTCACCTTCTCATCTCAGCTAACAATTCACACACACACACACACACACACACACACACACACACACACACACACACACACACACACACACACACACTCTTCATAATCACATGCCGACTTACTCGCTAACTCTCCCAGAAGAGTGCAGTCTATTCCAGGTTGTTGACTATCTATGATTAGGAATTTATCCTTTGTTACCACGGTTACCACTAATCAGGATAGAGGTCAATCCAATCCAGTCAATTCAACATCTAGAATAACAATTTATTGTGAGGTTTTATGAGATGCCATTTGTGTTTTTACAGCCTCATGTAACACAAGCACAACAACAATTTAACTCCATGAGACACACAGGATAAAAACAAATGTGTATCCCACAAAGCAACATGACAGAAGGCACTGTCACAGCAAGACAAAGCAGTAAATTCACTGAAACCGGGAGACACAACTGAGTGACTTAAAATAAAAACATCATACGAAAGCATAAACAAGCATGAGGGAAATGGTTAGACGGTAGCAGTAATTCCAATTAAAACTGCATGGCGAATCTTCCCTGTATTAACATAGTCGTCACGTATGCTAATCGGACCCAAAGAAGTTAAAAATGGATCTCAATGTTATTTTAGAACTGCATTAGGTTGCCAAACCTTTCTAAAGTACGTGCAAATGTGAGGCAGAATGAAACACAGTAATCTTGTAGGTTAGTAGTAATGAGTCTATATCCTTGATGTTCCACTTTCGGGATTGCTCTGTTGCAGATATTTACGCCAGATATCCGTTGCCTTGGGCTTCCTTTGTGTTTGCATTTTAAACTCCGGTCGATTTATGAGGACTATGGTTAACCTTTTCTCAGATCTCTGCAGGGTAAATCCATCTGTCCAATCTGAGTTTTCTGTTGCACGACTAAAACAACTTTTGAATGTACACGTTCCACCAAAAAAATTCTTTCCTGAGGCTATTTTGCAGCAGCACCACGGCTTTTCCCGGCCTAGCACCACCCAAGGCGATTGTGATTGGTTTAAAGAAATGCCAATAAACCAGAGCTCGTTTTTCTCTCATCCTGGAATGCTGTGTGGACTAGCCAGACCCTCGTTCGCAGGGCTGTGGTGGAGGAAGGTCTGGCAAAGTGAGACTAGTAGTAATGACACCAACAAGGCAGGTTAGTAGTAGCCTGAAATAGGATCAATCCTGTTACCGCGCATTCATCTCTGCTGCCTTCAGTTAACAATTACCGAGGAGGATTTCTGCAGCAGCTCCAAGTCAACTCTAAAAAAAAGATGTGCTAAATTATCTAAATTTGAGTTGTTTTTAAAACAGTACAGCCTTCCCTCTTACCTCAGTGGTCAGCTTGGCTGCTGAACATGAAAATTCACAAACCACGGTAAGTCCTGCAAAAGCAACAGTGCCAAAACAGTGCTGACATACAAATAGCTGACTGGCTGTTATAGTAAACCCCTGTAGACACTGAATACCTGCAGTTGTATTTATAGCTCTATCTATACCAGCAGCTGATTCTTTGGCACACCAAATCTTTGTGGAAGCAACAGTCTGCAATTCTAGTACACCCCTGTCTTGCCACTTGACAGCCTCTTCAAGCAAAGAAGTGTGATTATAACTTTATTAGTATCTCTAACTGTGGAAATTAATGTCTATGTAAATTCTCCATCATTGTATGTACATTTGTTATTTGTCACATCAAGTTGTTGTTCCTAAAAGTTACAAAACTTGCTGTGGCTGTGTGACACCTTCAGAAACCTTTCCCAAATACTATTAATTATGATAATTAGAAAAATGAAGAAAGCAACAAAACAAATACAACACTCCACATTGTCCTTACCTGCTATGCAATGTAATTTCCAACAACAGAAATAACAGCACTTCTTCTGCCTCTTTGCCAAAGTAAAGTCCACCTGCTCTTTCTGCCTCTAGAAGCTGAGATGTCTGGTAGTCAACCAGCAGAAAATGGCATATTCATGCAACAACCTGCTGCTCCACAATAACACTGAACTATCCACCTCTCCCTGTACCTCTTGGCCTCTCAGTATCCACTGTGATGTCTGTACTGTACGTGCCAGTTTGTAGCTGTAGCAGTGCAGAGTGCTGGGCTGAGGATCTGCTGTGAGCTGGTCTAATCAGGCTGAGCAGCCATCTGACCCTGACAGCCCTGTCACTACCAGAACACTCTACAGTTAATGCTCTTAGAGGGAGAGGAGAAGAGCCTTACTCCCTCCTCCTCCTCCTCCCCCCCTCCTCCTCTTGCTCCCCTTCATCCACTTGACTCCTTTTTCCCTCCACTCTTCCAGGCTAAAGAAGAGGTGCTGTCCCCCCTTCCTCTCCTCTCCTCACCCTTCCTATAGGCTGATGATTACAAGGTTCAGTCAAGGAAGTACAGTGCACAGTAACAATATAAATACAGATCGGTGTTTTCAGTTCATCTTTCTCTCAAATATAACAAAAAATATTGCGCAATTGTAGGTCCAATGTAGCCTGACAAGCCAGACCCACATCAAGATGTTGACCCTGGCTGCCGCTAGGGTGCATCTAGATTTCTAGACTAGGTCCAACGAGTAGTTTCTGCCATGACACGACTGTCTAGACCTTGTCTTGTTTTCCTTTCCTCCCTCTCTTCCCCCTTTTCCTCCCTGTACCAACTAAAAATAGATGGTCCTTTGAGCTACCAGCTAGATTGGACAAGTCAAACCTTTCAGTCCCAGTTCATGGAATTAACTTTCTCCTTAACTCACAATAGTCTCAAGTTTTTTGTTTTCCTATAGCCAAACTGATGTGTGTTGTTGCCACATCGCATCAGTCACTGTGTCTGTCCAAAAATATAATAAAAAAGGTGAACATTTTCTAAACCAACAATCATTGAGGCAGGCTCCAAGAAATCCATTCAGCTTTGTGTTTTTTCAGTTTTTAGGATAAATTTTATCTGATTTGTTTAGAAAGTTATGGTGAGGATGTGTGAGTACAGAGAGTCACAAGGCAGTCATATGCACATACTTCTTAAAGAAGAACAGGCTGGGGCCTCACCTCACTATCAATCACTTTGAGTAGAGGTTGCCATGAGTGTTTACCCACGCACGGAGCTTTAGAAAAACACCTCTTACTAGCTAAAATTAGCTGAAGCACTTGAACGCTTTCTAGTTTATCACGTTCAACTTTGAATGTGCAGGATCACGCCTGCTGCTTATTATATTCTGTGTGTATTTGTGCTCTCAAAACTGGAGCTGTGTTTGTTGCATGCATTATGGTGACAAGGATTTCAGCTACTGTATCATGGCCCAGTGTTACCTCGCTGTTATTTTTTTTTGTTCTGGCTAATCAGTAACCACATTTGGTTATTAACGGGTTCCAAACAGAAAGTGACAGTTAGACAGATAAAGACCTTCAGAGAGATGGAAAATAAGAGACAACTACTTTGCCTTGATGTCCTTTAATTAGGACTTTGACTGCAAAACCACGTAAACATAGAATAGAGGTGATTATGGCTTTTTCACACTGTACAGTACGTGTCTTAACACCTTTTAAAGCACAGGTGTCATCAGTGTGTGTGTGTGTAAACACAGTCAAGAGAGACAGGAACCTGGTGGGAGAGAGAGGAACATTGCATGCAACAAAAGGTTGACGTGGGACATATATCTGAGACCACAGAGCCAATTTAGATAGTTCAGACTATAAACATTACCTGAGTTAAATATGTATGGATACAATCACGGACATTGAAGCTGACTAACTACTATAAAGAAATCATTACTCTCAGTACTAAACAGGTGATCAGTATGTCATAGTAAGTAAGTTGTTCTATTGTTTTCACAGGTTGAGTTACAAATACAATGGAAGTCTATGAGAATTCCTGTGATGTAGTGGAAAGCTATTCACCGCCTTTATGAAAATTGACATGATGATGTAATATTTTCATAAAGTCTGATCACACATTTAGCAAATTATGACATGTTGCTTTTACAACATTTTATGTAAATAATGTGAATCTGACATACTCTGTATCAGGACTGTTTCAACCCCTAAAAAGTATCTGTACTCCAAATCGGTCCACACATTTTGCATTTAAATTATTGTATTCAGTTACTTTTGAACTTATGAATAAACTATACACTAATGTACACCTGGGACACCATCCTACCACCTGCTGGGTGTAAATGCACATACTCTTTCTCCCAAGGCTTCCTCTATCTGATCCTCCTGAGGAACAGTCAGCTCTAGTGTGACCATCTGTTTTGATGACCAACAGCAGTGCGCTGGCCTAAACAGGGTATCTGCAATGGCTTCTGGAAATGTGAGCCTGCACCCTGTAGGTCAACTCTCAGCTGGCAGTCTTGTGCTTTCGACAGAGTCTAAAGTACACTTTGGGGGCCGGCTGTGGCGCCATGAAAAGCATTGGGCTGACCTGCAAAGACTTTAGAATCCCCTTACCACAGCTACAAGGAAATGTCAAGGAAGTGTTCAGGCCTTATTTTTATTAACCAAACATTGCTGATGGTGCCTTTTTTTTTTTTTTTAAAAAACCTCTTTTTCCCCCTCTCCCCCCGAGTGTTTTTTTTTTTTTTTTTTTTGGACTGAAGTCCGAACAAAGAATAGAGATAATTTATTACCTTGTTTTCTCATATCAAAACTTTCAGAGTAACAACTCTTTAATCATGACATCCATGATAGCAAGGCTAAATGATAGGACAATGGCACTTTAAGGCCTGCCATACATATTCTTCTTATCATGTCAAAATGTGTCCATGTGTAGGTATTTATGAAAGTGAATCTTTTAATTTCAAAATGACATATTGTGAAATTGCTTATGGCAGAACCAGTGCTGCTGCCAAAGTTCGAGAGGTTTGCTGGAGAGTGCATACATAAATAGATCCAACACTACGAACATACAGTACACACCCCATTGATTTGCACATTGTGCATTTGTTTGTTAATTCTTCCACATATGTTGAGTAAAGTTCTGTTGAACTGTTGTTTAACTAGATTCTTCTTGGAAAGCTATTCTTGGCTTTACGTCATGTTTGGTGCTATTTAAACCTCCTACTGCCTTTATAGAAGCGCTCTAATCTGGCTCAGTAGCTTCTTGTCTCACTCTGTTGCATTTGTGTGTGATGAATACAAACATAGCTTCCAGTAAAAACAAAACAAACATCTGGCCTACAGTGATATAACCACTGTATATAACTGACCTGTTGGTCAGTCATCTTATTTAACAATGTTATGGGTAACTACAGTGGTAGGAAAAGTATTTTATATATATATGTATATATATATATATATATATATATATATATATATATATATATATATATATATATATATATATATATATACAGCACTTTATATTTTATGTATTATTTAAGTGAAAACTTGCTTTGATAATAAATATATATATATATAATATATACAGCACTTTATATTTTATATATTATTTAAGTGAAAACTTGCTTTGATAATAAATCTGATATTGATCTCTGAAAAGTCTTCATGAGCTCAGAAAAACAGCTGTTTTCATCTTTATGACGATGCATTTATCAGGTGATCCAAGAGGCTTTTAAATAGTTTATTTAGCTTAAGAAGAGAGTTAAATCCTTCAGTTTTTTAGAAAAAAAAAACAAATTGTATTTTTGTTTATTGTATATAAAATGATGATGACAAATGGTAATCTGAAAAATAACCTAAAGCTGTCAGATAATGTAATAAAAATGGCCGATAATCAGTCAGGGGCGGGTGGGTGCATAGAATACAGCATAGAAAATCTTCTTAGAAATATAGGAAATATTGGATAGGATAGAACACAATGTAATTCTGCTAAAAAAACATTCTTTACTAATTTCACCTGTTTTCATTTTAAAAAATGGATATCCAAATACAATTCACATTTTCTATAAGCTCAGTCTGCCACTTTTTACTTTTTACAGGGGGGCCGGGTGCCACACCGTGCCCCCCTTCTAACCCCACCCCTGCCACTGGGCAACTACAACTGCTGCTACTACTGCTACAATATGGCTTTTTAAGTTATTACAGCTGGTAATTCTTTGTTATTGCCCATATTTATACTGCTCTGAAATTAGGTTATTTTTTTATAAAACCACCTCCTGACTACTGACGTTTATATAAGTTTGTTTCTGTGTCATTCTCTCCTAATGAATGACTGAAATAGGAACACAGGCAAGCTTACCATTTACACTCATTTACCATGTTGATATATACAATTACATAGTACATTCTCTCCCCTTGACTAGTTTGTAATTCTGTCCCTCAGGCACACTAGTCATGCAGCAGTGTGAAATACTTTGTAATCCCCAGAGCAACTAAAAAGAAACTGGATATGAAAAGGAAGCATGGTTTTTCCCAACAGTTTTATTACAGTATCGTACAGTATACTGTAAGATGACATTTCCTGTTTCACACACAACAAGTATTTTAATGGTGTCTAAATAGCACACAATCACACAATGTTTAACTTTAACCCTAATGTTTAGGGTTTGTGACGTCGTAGCAGGTGCATCGCCGCTGGAAAACCGAGCCCCTGATTGGCCAGGAGTGGATGGTGGAGAAGCAGCAGTATGCTGTGTGGGATCAAGTGATATTTCAGGGGCTTCCTGTTTTGGGCCATGCTAATATTTTGAAGCAACTGCAGTACACTTGCTTGCAGTTTTGGAAGGATCTTTGATTTGTTGCAAAGTTGTTTCATCTATATAATGCGATACAGGATCATATCACAAAATGCAATATAAAACAGTGCAAAGAGATATATGACAACTTGTATTAACAATTCATTGCAGTGGTTCACAACCTATGGGCCAGAAGGTTGCAAAATAAAGGGTCGCAAGCAGATTTAAAAAAAAAATAAAAAATTGTCCCACCCAAATTTACATTTATGCATGTCAAACATTTCTTAAATCTGCTTTCAAATCAGCTTTTTTACTTTATTAACATAGTTTTACTTTTCAGGCATCTAAAACAATAATCAACCTCTGAGGGGATTTAATGGATCTTTATTTTACTTGTCACATTCAAAAACAGTTTCAGGTCTTATAAGTAACTCTGTACCTAAATCTCTTTTTCGAGCCAGATCATGACCTTACCACAACAGTCTGTACCCTTAGCTAATCATGCTATTCAAGGAATAGTGGAAATGGCCTGTGTGTCTTTGCACATAAACACACACATACCCTCAGAAACATGCTTACAGGAGAATGCACATAGGCTACATACTAACACACACACACACACACACACACACACACACACACACACACACACACACACACACAACAACAAACACACACATAAGCGCACCGTCAAGCATGTGGCAAGCAGCAGCAGCTGCTGTGTGTATAATTAGAGTGTTTTGAAAGCTGAGAGTTGGACAGCAGGACCTTCACCTGCAGACTTAGAAGAATTACCATGACAACCAGCTGTCAACATGACAATACAACTGCAACTGTGCCCGCTACAGTATATATGCATATGTAAGCCAGGTGACCTAAATATCATGAAGAAATAAAGTAAAGAAAGTGTGGGATACATGGCCTCATGCATCCTGTTGATACATAAGCAATAAACAAGAATCGTTCTCAGCCACAACACAGAGTGTCCATAACACATGTGCAGCAGGTCATATAGAAGGTTGCATATCAATACCCGTAAGTCAAGGATCACTTCACCATATGCTGAGATTTCTGGCTTTCCAAACTTACTTTCCATCTCACTGTCCATCCCTTCTGTTTTGGAACAGACACCCATATGGGATTTCAAAACAAACAAAAAAAGCTCCAAGTGACTTCCTTAAATATAAAAAAATATATTGAATATATTTAATTCCAGATTATATTTTAAAATTCAAGCTATGTGGAAGTACAAACGCCAAGTACAAAGTTATTTTAATATTAGGCAACAGTCATTTCAGAAACATTTGTCAGGTGAAAAGCATTGCATTGAAATTCTGAGCTTTAGCACGCTGCATCCAGAAAGTCAACATCTCCATCTGGTGGAATCAATACAAAGGTGCAGACTGTGCTGCTACAAGTTTGGGTGACCGTGGAATCTGACACAAATATGTCTTTCTTACAAAGGTCTGTTGATTGATTGTCAATAGCCAATAAAACAGTAGCTTTTAAGGGAAAGGGATTTTCTTTTTCTGAACACTCACCTGTGTCACAACACATTCATCTGCCCAAAAAAAGAGGATGTATTCTAAATTGATTCTATGGATAATTAAAGTTAAAAGTGTAGACAACAATACAATAAAAAATACAATCCACAATATACCTTCATAGTAGAAAAAGTAAGTCGAGAAATAATAGAAATAGAAAATAAATAAATAAATAGGAAAAGAAAATAATTATTAATTAATTGATAGATTAATTTGTTAATAATTATTTGTTTAAAGATAGCTACTTAGAGATTACTGTAGTGGGTTTCACACAAAATGTAGAGATACAAAGGGATGCCACACTGTAAAATCTACTGTCTGTTCCCCAGGAACTAGATCCATACAGGACATAATGTCTCTGACCCAGTGGGAGTGGGAGGGAGGAGCAGAATCCTTCCACTTACTAGTACATTTGTAAAAGCCTACACGTTGAGTTTTGCTTTCAGCAAATCCAAGTTTGGGTCAATGTCAAAAATAGTAGTCAAAGGATTTGGCTCACTTTGGTTGTAAAGGGTTTCTGAAATAATTTAAAAGACTGATGTCCAAAACTTAACTAAAAGAAGACATGGCCAGTAGGCCTACATGTGAAGGAGTAAAGCAGCTGTCCATTTATCACATGTACTGTAGGGTCCTGTAAAGTAAAACAAAAAGTAAAATAGTAAAAGTAAAGTAACTTCTTCGATTAGTTGCAGCTTCAAATGGCTAATTTAAAGCGGTGAGGTTTGTAAAATGTACTTTCAGTACTAATTTGACTATAAATGCTGCACTACTTTGCTTGATAACAGCAGAGGTTTTGGCGTGATATCTGATGTAGGCTTAAGTATTCTAAGTGATGACACCTGGTCACAGGGCCAGTTCTAGCCCCTTGGTTGCCCTAGGCGAGATTGAGTTTTGCACCCCCCATTTTGAGCATTAAATACTTCATTTCCTGCATTCTGGTGAATATGTATTGCTGAATATGCACTTATTTTTCTTTACCTTTTTCTGAATCAATTTATGCTGGAAATATTTTTATCTAAAGGGAAACATAGATTACAATCCAAATATAAAAACATAATGGAATATATTGCAGTAATGCTCTCAGGCATTCTGTATTGCTTTCATCTATTTATTCTCCTTTGGATCTATGTTTCTAATTATATCTGAGTCAGCACTCATGTAGCCTAGGCAACATTTACTCTTCCCACTTTTGCTTCTTTTGTTGAGGAAGTAACCTCCTTAAATGTGCATATGACATTTATTCACCTGAATGATTCATGAATTCATTTTAATGAGTTAATAAACCCCTGGACTGTAATATTTTAGATGTGTTTGAGCAAGATTTCTGCTCATGTTCAAAACTTTGTGCACATTCAAAATATATCTCATCTGTTTTCGCTGAGGTTTGGAGCAGTCGTGATATTTTGAGAAAAATTAAGTGATAATACAATAGGCTATTACTAGAATAAAGGGTTACACTTTAATTTTCTACATAAGACTGACATGACACTGTCATGAATGTGTCATAAAACATTATAAACAAGTCATAAACATTTATGACATAACTCTTTTTTAGTAAGTGTCATTCGGTTTTGTCATGACACGTTATGGTTATGTTATGGTTAGGGTTTGGGTCAGGGTTCATGTGTCATGACTGTGTCATGACAGTGTCATGTGAGTGTCATGTATTCATGACAGTGTCATGTCACTCTTATGTAGAAAACTTAAAGTAAAGTGTTACAGAATAAAGTCCCTATATTTCAGAACATAATCCACCTACACCATAGTCTGCTGTGCATTACGTGATTGCTCTGTTGATACGGTAGATCTCAGACCTCCTGACAGACACAGAGCCCCGTTTGGGACGCTGGTCTCTGAATGAGACAGTTTAGGGAAGTGGCTGTAGGCTACGCTGCTCTACATCGGAGATGGAAACACAAAACTACGCAGAAATAGGGACACATCTGCCGCAGCATGCCCACAGCAGAGCGCGTCCATTATAAACCTGAAGCTGCACAGACCAGGGAAGGCGCGCTGCAGCAGCTCTGTGTCTGTGCCGCTGCTCGTCTCTATTTTTACAGAGAGAGTGGACACTAAGCGACGCACAGCTCTGCTTCAGAGCTCCGTGTGTTTGAGTCTGTCCCATAGACTGGAAACGTCGCGTAATGAAAGGTTGACAAGTAAACGTGTGGCTGAGGGGGCCCCTTAGGATGATCATGTTTAATAAAAACGTTTTATTTCGCTCGTCGTTCTAATTCTATTATTAATGGGAAGTAGACCTAAGGGCGACACGGCGCCCCCAACACATTTGACGCCCCAGGGGTGTCAAACTCATTTTCACTAAGGGCCACACTGGAAAAAAAGATTCACATCAAAGGCCAGACATGTACATTTATTGACATGCTTTTATTTAATCTAACAAGATCAAACATCTGTATTATTACATGTCTCTTATAGTCTTCTCACTTACAGCTTGGTCGACATAAAGCCCCAAAAAATTTAACTTAGCCATCAAAGAAAAAAGCGACACAAAAATATCGGAAAAAAAACGTCAAAAAATGCAACAAAAACATCTGAAAAAGTGGCAAAAATGCTGAAAAAAGCGCCAAAAGTGTTGGCAAAAGTGACAAAAACTTCAGATAAAGCAACAAAAACTAGTTGGGCCAAAATGTATTATGAACCTAAATTAATATGCGGGCCGGATCAAAATGTAAGAGAGGCCGGATTTGGCCCGCGGGCCTTGAGTTTGACACATGTGCCCTAGGCAATCGCCTAGGTCGCCTATAGTAATCGCCGGCCCTGCACTGTTCAATAAAACATGTAGTTTTTTATGCCTACATTTTGATCGGGCAGTAATGCAGTGACAATAGGTTTGTTTCACCTATAAGACATTTTGACATGTCACAGCAGGAAACTCACAGGTTTAATGATGGCTGAATTCCATTTAGCTGCTACAGTTTTAGGGTTCTGGCATTGTTCGTGCTGTCACACTGTCACAGCTTATAGGGACACGTGAATAGAACACAACCATCGTTAGTGTTATTAGTAACACCTGTGCTTTTCCTACAATGACAAGCCAAAATGTTGGCCATAAAGAAAGCCTGTGACTTTATTTTTTCTTGAAGAAATTGTTTTTCAATATATATATGGACACCATTCAAAAATTCCAACACAGGATCACATGACCTAGCCATAACATTTTTCAAGTACTACAATCTCATTTTCATTTTTATCACTTTATTCTTTTTTTTAAACTAGTGTACTGCCTGAACAAACTGATCAGGAAGGCTGGCTCCGTTATTGGCTGCAAACAGGAGACATTTGAAGCTGTGGTGGAGAGGAGGTCACTGAACAAACTGTTATCTATCATGGATAACCCCGACCACCCTCTCCACCCCACACTGGTCCAACAGAGGAGCACCTTCTCTAAGAGGCTCCGACAGCTTCGATGTCGCACGGACCGCTACAGGAAATCATTCCTGCCACAGGATCAAACTATTTAACACTTCTTCACTGAGTGACAGATAAGACTCATAGACATCACAACTGCACTAATTGCAACTTGCACAATAGGTTTGTTTACCTACATCTTTATTAATACTATTTAAACAGTTGTACAGTTTTTATTCCCAACTTATAGATATTTTAAACTATTTGTTCTTATATTCTATCCTATTATTATTTAATGTATATTGCATTCTTTTACTTCATGTATATTCTGTATGTGTGATGTGTGTCTGATATTTAGTCTGATATTTAGGCCCTCTCTAGAACCAGTATTTGGTTTGTCTGTTCTGGGCTACTGTAGAAAATAAAAACATAGTTATGATTATTATATTCCATTTCTGCCAATAGATCCCCTAAATCCTACACACTTTTGCAGCCATGTTGTATCAATTAATCATTTAGCAGTAACCCTCTTAATGTTGAAAATTCTTCAATAGCACTTTACTCTGTTGACAATTGAACAAGGCCAATGTCTGTGGTTGAGTGTGTTTCTTATGGTTTTATCTGTTGCACAAGACTTTGTGTCCTGTTTGATCAAATGCCAGTGTGTCTTCAATTAAACAGCAGGTGTGACCTTAATTGAACTGGCAGAAATTCTACCTGCAGACAGACTCAATACACATTTAGAGCTATAGGATATAAACTGTTGTCATATTAGATAGTTATTACCAACAGAGTGCTTTCATTTTAATGGTGACACTAGTCACTCAAAACCTCAAACACACTATTATGCAAAAAAAAAAAAAAAAAAAAGGCAGGTTAAAGTTGTTGACATGGTCAAATCTGACACATCAATCAGTTGAAATGATCACAACATATGCCCCAAAATATGGGACTAATGCGGTCACTGGTGAAATAGGCTAGCAAAAAGAAACGATAAAAAAGACACGCACATCTCAGTGGCTAATAGGATGGGTGCTGTATCAAAGACATTTCATTTAATCAAAAAGATCCACACACCAAGTAGCTCCCGTTAGAATAATTTTAATGCTGTGTAATGTTTCCAGCACTAGGTTCTTCCTTTTTCACACTTCTTTGAAATAGGCTAGCATGCCAAAGCTTAGTCAGGGTTAGTATGATGTTAAAATGGCTTCCGGCTGACGTGAGGCTGAGTAAGACCCATCTGCTGCTCTCTGCTTATCAGCCACCACTAAATGGATTAAACCTGTTGCACACACAGTTCTCATCTAGCTGTGTTTACGTGTGTTCAAGCAAGTTGTGGCCTTATGGCCTTAAGAAGGTGCACACGGCGCAGTCTGCTGTGTTTCCGCTCAGTCATATCACATGTCTTAATATATCATAGGGAATCTAGGGAATATCCAGTATGTGACAATAATTGTTGTATATGAAGTGTCTGCTGCACGCTGATAGTCACTGACACAATGTTAAAGACACATAACTGAGAGATAGCACTCATTCATTTACCCACCCTGATTTTCTGCAGCTAATCCCAAAACCTTTGACCTGCTGCCATCACAAGGGAAACGTCAGTTCATTTAAGAGCACTTACATCAACTTGGACAAAAAAAACAAAAAAGAAGCAGCTTTTAAACTAACTTAGCTTTAAATGTAGCAATGGCAAATGTAACTACATGGCTTAAACATTCTCACCTGTGTCTAAATGTAAATAAAACTGTCTGCATGTTTTTTACAAAGACACACTCCACATCTGACTGTGATCACAAAGTCTGTGTCTGGTGAGAATATTCAAGTTGTCGCTCATGTCAAATATCTCAGTATCATCCTTGACTCCACCTTGTCTTTCAAAAAACAAGTGAAAAAAGTAATGCAAATAACTAAATACAATCTAGCCTGTTCTCTTTTTTTAAGATTATTTTGTGGGCTTTTTCAGCTTTATTTTGATAGGACAGGTAGGTGAGAAAGGGGAGAAAGAGGGAGAGGGAAGACATGTAGGAAATCGTCACAGGTCGGAATCAAACCCTAGACCTCTGCGTCGAGGAATAAACCTCTCAGTATGTGTGTGCCTGCTCTACCCATAGAGCCAACCCGGCCACCGATCTAGCCAATTTTAGGTATATAAGGAGCTGCCTTACAAGTTCAGCAGCAAAATGATATTGTATGACAAGCTGGACGCAAGCACAAGATAGAACCCTTAAGCCTGTTCTCTCTCTCTGTATAAACAGGCCCTCAAAGTGCTAGACAGAAAACACAATACTTATCACCATTGTAAAATTCTTTACAAATATGCCATCCTTAGTTGGGAAAATCTAATCAAATACAATGACACCTGCCTAATGTTCAAGATCCTGAATGGCAACGCTCCTCCACCACTCAATACTTTTATTAAGCAAAAGAATTCTTACAATAGAACCACTAGGTCTGTTCTGAGAGGGGACTGTGTAACCCCTTACAGGTCCAGCTCCTTTAGTCAATCATGCTTTTCTGTTAGAGCCTCTAATAGGTGGAACACTACCAAATGAAACAAGAAACTGCACCACCTACCATACCTTCACACAGAGTCTCAAGACCTGGCTCTTGGGAAATCAGACTTGTTAACATTTTTAATCTCCTGGTAATTTTATATTATTGTTGTTATCACTGCTGACCTGCTGCTAACATGTTTGATGTCTTGCCCGGTGTCAAATATAGCCCGCTCTGCATTTCTTGGGCACAGTATTTATGAAAAATTAACCTGTATTTTAACTATTTTACCATCTAATTAACCTGTGCTGTATTAACGCCTCCCTCATGAGTGATGTAGCCTATTTAATCTTTTTATTACTGCTTGTTACTGCTTTGCATGGTTGAACGGTGCAAGAAGATGGCTCGGATCTGTGTTGCTTGGCTATGTTTTGATGCTTGCATGGCTTCTTATACTGAATGGGGATACTGTTGATATGTAACTGTGCTAATGTCTTGCTGCTTCCTGTAGCTCTGCATGGTGTACTGAGAAAGCTTATGTGTTGCTCTAGCTGTCTGTATGGTGTCTTGTTGACTTCTGTCTGTATAGTTTAACCTGTACCAATGTCTTGCTGTTTCCTGTTGCTCTGGTCTAAAATCATCTTGCCAAAGGACTACAGTTGAAAATTAGCCGGCTGGCTAACACTGGCACATTTACAGAAATGTTAATTAATGCGTGTTGTCCTTTACAAAATAAAGAATAAGAATAACACAAAGAAAGTAGTAGATGTGTGTTTACTCTAACCAAAACCACACTGTTTTAAAAAATCTGCAAACCTATGTCATAGAGAAAGTAATAAATCATCAAACCCCTCACATAAAAATAAAAAAACTGCTAAAAATCAAGACTTAAATATTAAACTTTCACAAAGATATGACTGGAAGGATTGCCTGCAATGAAACATAGTCTCAAACAACTAGTAAACTGCTTTGTATCTGAAAATCTTTTTATTTATTCTTCATTCTACAACTTTTGAAGTACTGCTATCCAGAGTTATTGCACTTGTTAGCAGGAGGGTCAAGGTTAACCGAACTTCAAGGAGTTGACTGTTTTGCTGTGAGGAACAGATGGCACAAAGAGATTAGACAGCTGACCTGCTCCCGGTTTGGCTGAAGTTATTGTGACTCCACTGATGCCAAAAACAACAAGGTTTACCTGTGATTTTAATGTAAGTTCCCACCAACAAAGCTGACAACAGGACACATTTAGTCAGATTTATTTCCAATAGTTTATTTATTTTTAATACATTTCAGTTGTCGCACATTGGACATAAAAATACTTTATTCAAAGCTGATTTTAAGAGAAAATCAGTTTATTAAATGTCTAGAAACAAAATTCAATTCAATTCTGTTGATCATCTGTCCTTACAGCTGAATATTTTGCTCAAAGTATCTTAAGATGCATGAAAACTTCACAGTGAAGTTGTCTTTTCACAGTGTAGATGTTAATTCCCATTTGGAAATACAGTGCTGTCTCTGTGGGAATACAGCAGCCTAAGGTCGGCTTAAAATAGTAAGGTTTAGTAAGGTAAATTAGTACAGTAGGGCTTAGACACAGCTCAGTGTCAGAGGATATATAAACCAGCTCAAACTAATAGCCTGTCAGACGCATAAAACACTGTTGCTCTGAGGTCGTCATTACTGCAGGACTGGCCTAAAAATACAAATAAGGAGAACAATATTTGCTGCAAAAGAAAAGAGGGGTTTAAGAAACAAAGATCTACGCAGGAACTCTGCATCTACTGCACATCTCCTTTAGCCTACCTCCGTTGTGGTTTACTCTGCATCAATAGCCATGGAAGTGGACGACAATGAGTGTGAATATGTATTTGAGCCCCACATCACTGTAAGTATCCCAAAGAGCTTCAGTTAAACTTGCTGCTAGATTCACTTCTACGGATGTAATCCTTGTGCTTAGTTAAATTACTTGTATTCTGCCTGGCTACATGTACAGTGCACAGTCAACTGGGTGTAATAATATGTGCATCAGTATTTTCAGCCACACACACACACACACACACACACAGTTGCATGTATTAATTATCTGAATGTGTGATTGACTCTTGTTTGTTTTAGGAGGAGCACATAGAGACTCACTATGGAAATGTCCACTGCATCATGGTAGGAACTCCGAGGGCAAACCACCCTGTCCTCCTGACATTTCATGATGTTGGACTGAACCGTAAGTTCCAACTCTCAGCCCTACAATAATGTGGCGTTTGTAATGTAATGCACACAGGTAAACTGTAATATACCTATATACAGGTGGGGGAAAAAAAATCTAACTAAATGGAAATCACTGCTGTAAAAAGGAGAAGTTGTATACATATCTTGATATCCAAATGAAGGCATATCCCAGCTATTTTATTTGTGCGTAAATACAGCTAGTTGGTTCATTATGTTATGTAAAACCTCTTAGCTTGCATGGATGCGTAAAAATATCCTTATTTATATTTGAAATCCTCTAAAACAACTGTTTATTTTACACTTTAATCCATTTGTACATTTTGAATAACACATATTTAAGTGATATTGTTTTCTTTTTTCTTGTGTTTTCTTATTTTATCTTTCATAATCCTATCACCTTTTATCCCTTCACTTAAACGGAATCTATGTAATTTTTGTCTTCTTATAGACAAGTCCTGTTTTGACACACTGTTCAACCACGAGGACATGCGGGAAATCAACAGCTATTTGCCTGTTGTCCACGTTGAAGCACCAGGACAACATGAGGGAGCCAAAACTCTGCCTTCTTCGTCAGTACACTTTTTTTTACTCTCAGTCTGAAATGTATTTTACATGTTGTGCTGTAATATTATCATTGTTTTATAAAGTAATAAGTGAGTGAATCCCACACCAGCTGATGGGTATGTTAACTTTTGACCCCTCAGATATATTTACCCTTCCATGGACCAGCTATCTGAAGCACTGCCCGCTGTCCTCAAACACTTTGGGTGAGTTAATCTGATGCTTAACAAACACTTTTCAGTTGGCCTTTCATTAAAGGTTAGAACATTTAATGTCAGTTTGGACCTTGTGATTGTGTGCTTTACAGGTTGCGTAGAGTTATTGGACTTGGAGTTGGAGCTGGAGCCTACATCCTGGCTAAGTTCGCTGTGAGTTACAATCTCTAAATCTCATTTGAACTTGAGACAGGGTGAGAGAACATAGTTTTACACCCAGTTTGCAAAAATATAAAGTTAACATCTTTTTGTTTTTTAAGATAGTTTTTTGGGCTTTTATGGCCTTTGATTGATAGGATAGTTTGAAGAAAGGAAAGGGGAGAGAGAGGTGGGAAGACATGCAGCAAAGGGCCGTGGGTCAGATTCCATCCTGGGTCTCTGCCAGGGAATCAGCTTAATTAGGGCGCACACTCCACTGGGTGAGCTAGAGGTCACCCCAAAGTATAAATCTTTAATCTTGCAAAGACATTCGTTTGGTTGTAGTTCCTCCTAGTGTACACTGGGCAAATATGTAATTCAGATCTATGCCAGAGTTACTGATCAGATCTTTCCTTTGCAAAGCTACACAGATACAATTACACAAGTCCCAGAGGGGGGATGAAACTCCTATTCGAAAGCCACGGATAAACTTAAACCTACATTGTGTCATTTTTTGAGTTGATTCTTAGCAAAACCCCCTTTGTTCTTTCACAAATATGTGCTCATTCATGGGTAATTACTTCCACCAACTTATCAAAGTATTCTCGTAAGCGTAGAATCTGCCATTCAGAATCATTCAGAATACATATGAGCGAGTCGCGCGAATGACGGCCACCATGTTGCGCCTCCAACTTTAAAATACATTAGCCAAAGAGGGACTTACCTCCGTCTTTCGCCATCTTACACTCAGTGGCACCGTGACGAATGCCAGGGGGAGATTACTCGCCAGGGAAGCGAAAAAGAGAATTAAAACAACGTGACTAGATGGGAGAAATTCTTACACAATCTAGCTTTAAGTCTTTAACAGCAGCCGTGCTATCCATAAAAAACGTTAGATGGGGAACAGCAAGATCATATCCATGGAAGAAAGTGATGAAAATGTATGGCTGCATAGAAATCAAGGATGTGATCTGTTTGTCCAAGAATAACATGACATTAAGTTGTAAACACGCTCAAAAAATATATGAGAGAACTGCTGAAAAAAATTCCAGCAAGTTTAAAAGAGTTATTGAATATGATCTCATTAACTAGTCTTCTCTATGTGTGTGTAGCTGAATCACCCAGATCTGGTGGACGGATTGGTTTTGATCAACATCAACCCCAGCGCTGAAGGATTAATTGATTCTGTTGCAAGCAAGGTGAGCAGTGTGGTGTGGGTTGATCATCCACCCTGTATGTTGAATAAGATCAACATCTATTTCAAATATTGTGTTACTTTCAATCTATACAACCGCCTGTATTGATAGATATACATTACATTTGATTGTTCCTGACACTTCAGCTGCTATGCGTTTAGTGACACCTGTATTTGTCCCATTTTTGCCGCTAGAAGAGTAGTGAGAGTATTTGTCCTTATGATTGGTTCTCCATTTGGCGATTATTTTAAACCTGCTGGAATGTAAATAAATGAAAGGCTATCTGAATCTAGCTGTATGTAATTGTGTGTACGTTTTGTGTGTGTTATAGCTCACCGAATGGACCCACACTCTCCCGGACACGGTCATCGCACATTTGTTTGGAAAGGTAAGTTATCAGGCTTACTCTACAGTGATTTGGCTTCAGTTGCCGTGACAACAAAAGTGGAAACTTCAATTATCAAATATCAACTGAGTTTTACATATAGAATACAGAATATCTCTGTCTTACTGATTTTTCAGGATGAGATCGAGAACAACCATGACCTCATAGCTACTTACCGTCACAACATCACAACAACGATGAATCAGTCCAACTTGACTCAGTTTCTCCACTCCTACAACAACCGCAACGCTCTGGAGGTGGAGAGGCCTATTCCTGGAGAAAACATCAATTTCAGGACCCTCAAGTTAGTACAACCACTGACATTTAAAGAGAGTATAGCAGCAGGGTCTTTAAAATGAATATTTATTATTTCACATATTATAATACCCTTGTTGATGGTAAGAAGTAGAAAGCATCAGACGTGTCAATCATCATTGCATCATCGCAGCAGGCTCTGTCAATCCTAACTGTGTCTTACTTTTTCTGCCTATTTCACCTGCCTGTCTATTGGTTTACAGGTGCTCCACCCTGCTGATCGTAGGAGATAATTCTCCAGCTGTGGAGGCCGTGGTCGACTGCAACTCTAAACTCAACCCCACCGAGACCACTCTGCTCAAGGTAACCAAAAGACTGACTGACTGACTTTCACTGACACAGAAATGAAGCAAACAACCAAATAATTATTTTTCAAACCTTGGACAACATATCGTCAGGGCTGAAAACCTGTGAAGAACGATGAGTGATCTGTTAAATTAAATAATAATATGAGCACAAACAGCTTTACCTTGGATGGTCTGGCAAAGCGAGACTAAACTGAACCTAACACCAGGTAAAGGTTTTACCGCAGACTGAAGCCCACACCTGACCTTTGCACTTTGCTCTTCTAGATGGCGGACTGTGGAGGACTTCCTCAGGTTGATCAGGTACGCTGTGACATTTTGATGGCTACTCCGCTGACAACAATGTAGAATCTGCACTCCTGATTGGTTGGAAATATATTCAATATTTTTAATCTTTTGTCTCCTCAGCCAGCCAAAGTGATTGAAGCCTTGAAATATTTCATCCAGGGCTTGGGATACTGTAAGTCACTATTGGGCTACTTAACCCCAAACTATCTTAATCTTAAAGGGGAACTATGCAGTTTTTTTTTACTTAATTTACCTTAACTGAACAGCTTTGGAGTTATTGGAATGGTTATATGACTTTTTTTGAGTTGAATGGAGGCCGTCTCGCTCCGCCCTAGCGCCTGTGAGCGGAAAAACCACCCTTGCAACTTTCGGCTGGTGAGCCGCCAGCCTCAGCATCAGGAAGTATCGCGTGATATCAGGTCTCGCGATGTAACGAATTGCTTCACGGCACTGCACACATACGCCCATTCAGGAACCGGCTAACAAGGTAGCGATGGAGTTTTTCACACTATCATCATGGCTGAGCCGGCAAAAAAGAAGCAGAAAGCTAGGAAAGCATTGTCGGAGGAACAGAGAAAGAGGAAGAGGCAGACTGACCGAGTGAGGAGTCTGACACAAGTAGGAACATAGGAGCTGCCGCATGTCTATTCCGAAGCTGTAGGGGGAGCTCTATAGAGAAACCAGCGAGCAAAACAGCGAGAAAACAGCGAAGAAATGGCCAAAACTGCATAGTGCCCCTTTAAATTAGAGCTATTACATCTCATAAATCAGTAGTGGAAGTATTCTCATCTCTGCATTTGCCACTCTCCGTTCAGCTATGCCAGCTACTCAATTCTTCCTGTGTTTATTTCCAACAAACCACTGTTAAACATCTCTTCCTGTATATGAGAGGATTAGCTGTTGAGAGCAGAAAATGATAAAGGCATTTATTACTTAATGTAGGTTGAATCAATATTGTACTATATCAGGTGGCAAAACCGATTAAATGAATTATAAGGCACCTTAAAGGGTGATGCAGAATATTACAAACCTCTTTCTCCTATTTCTCCAGTGTCCAGTGTCAGCATGACCAGACTTCGGTCACGGACGACCTCCAGCTCCAGCATCACGTCCATGGATGGCCCTCGGAGCCGCGCACACACCAACGAGCTGCAGCATGAACATACACACTCACGCGGCACCGAAGAGAAGCGCGGGCGCTCACACACTGACACCCCAATGGAGAGTATGTCCAAAAGTAATGTGGACCACATTGTCTCAAAGTCCAGTGAAGTGGCATGCTAGAGCGCATTCTGCACTACATCGCATGCGCTTAAATCAAATCATACCTCATTGTATCTACTCAGACAGCTTCCCACTGTCATGCCCTGTCATCTGCACTATCTCTAGCTGAAAGGTCACAGGTCATATGTGACTTTGCTCTATGTAAACTCTGTCTCCCTATTCCTTCATCAATTTAACCATCCTTTCCTGCGTCTTTCTCTTGGCATCATTCCTAGTTTCTCTATCCAACTGCTCTCCTCCTCTCTGAACTGTTACTGTATGTCATCCTTCTTTACTACATGTTTTTTTTTCCCTCACTGTCCCTATTCATGTCCTTGTCTACTTTCAAACTGAAATGTATTCTTTGAAAATCATGTGTTTATGTAATACACAAATGCATATTAATGTATAAGGAATGTCAATACAATGTAAAGACAGTATAAAAAGTGCAAAAGTGTAAAAACTGTATGCTCATAACTGTAGGAACATGTATTTATTATTCACAACTGTGACAGCTGTGTGTTATTAACTGTAGGTATGTTTTATAGACATACTTTTTAGATTCAAAAATGTTTTATATTTGGACTTGCATTGGGAATTCTGTGTAATTATTACTATAAAGACACGTTACAGTAAATTCAACTCAATTAAAACAGAGGACTTCATGTAAGTAGCTCTTGTGCTATCAGTGATTAAACTTTTTACTGTAAATAATCATCTAGCTGGCCCTCATTTATTCTAACTACAGATAAAAACAGAACAATCTGACCTGCCTAACTGCTTTTACTGTCATCAAAAGAGGCCTTATAATTGCTTTACAACTTCAAAATGTTGGCTTTAAATGACAAAAACAACCAAATAGGATTGTTAGAGTGACAACCACAACATAATTCTGACAAAATATTGCTTTCAGCTCTCTGCTGTACATAGAATCACCATTCACTACATTATTTGATTGGATTAACTGGAATAAAAATGACCATATATCTGGTTCTGCTATAGATTTTGATCCTTTTTTAAAGAAAAACTGTCCATCATGAGATAATTTCATGTGCAATGCTAAATCGGTGGTTGACTGTTTTAGGTGACAAAGAAAAAATATTTGAGATGAAAGTTGGCGAGATACAGGCATTATTTCAGACTCTTCAGTATTTCTATCCCGAGCAGTGACCCAAACATCAGTAAATGTTCCAGCACCTTTAGATGCTTTGTTTTCAAAGAAAACGGTAATCTGATTACACACAATCTTTATATGTGTCATGCCAAAGGTCTATGTCATCCATCAACATGGTCTTTTTTTGTGATTCATATCATCACATTACTGGTGGTGTGATGAGAAAAACACCTCAGACTGTTATGATGGTGGAAGATTTTCTGTGGTTCCCTTGTCATCACAATTGATGATTTGTCTGAGTACGCTCTCATCCACTTTAGATTGTATTAAATCCCAAAAAATGCTGTTCATTAACTCATTTTGCAAAGACATTGTACTTTCTGTAAACATCTGATGATACTAAAGGCTGACATGGAAACATTACATCAAACATGTTCTGCGTTAAGACAAACCATAGTGTACCACTTCAATCTGTCCACTAGATGAAGCTCTATAACCTCTTCTGTTCTCTTTCACTGTACATCACAGCAGTCATGTACAGTAGGCCTACCACTGGGTAACCTTATGTAGCCAAATAACATTCAAGGCACTGTGCTCATTCCAAACTGCTTTTATGTATTTGGCAACTAAATTCAAATCATATAGAAATCAAACGTATGTCCTGGATCTGCTCGGTTTTTAATATCACTTCCTTATGGTTCGTGTTTAGCCTCTTGTTCCTGTTGTAGTGGAAATATATGTGTGATACATAACATCAACCTACAGTACACAGTGGGGTTGATCAAGGTTGATTTGCATTTTCCTTTCTCTCCCATTGTGTTTAATTAGATCAATCTTACACTAAACATTAATATGTTTTTCCCAATAGCTGCCAAGCTGTGTGACTGCCAAAAGTGTAAATGTGGAGTATACTGCTGGCCCAGCAGACACCACGTAACTATGACCTCATGAGTTTTAATCCACCTAAGTGTCTTCCTCCTTGTGCCATAATTTGCATCACTCTTTTGTCTGAATAAAAATAATCTTTTAACTGATTGTGTTTCTGCATTTGTGTGTGTATGGATATTAGCTGCATGCATGAATGTATTATATGTGTAGGTGGGACTGTGTGTAGGCCCGTCAGTAGATGGATTGTTTTGGGATGTGACTGCAAGACAGTGGAGACACACAGACAGCATAACGGCATCTAAGTCACAATAATTTTGTTTGTTGGTGTGTGTGTGTGTGTGTGTGTGTGTATGTGTGTGTTTATTTCAAAGCTTCTTTTGTTTAGCTTACATTATAATACTATGATGAATAATGTATGACAGAAATCTCTGAAGATTTAATTTTAAACACGAGACATCAGCTCCAGCACGACTGGGGGTTCTTACATGTGTCTTGTGTTTCCTATTATTTCACTATGCTTTTGTGCGCTGGGCTGCGTCACAAATACACTAAAACCTGCAAATTTTCATCCACTTTGGCAGACATTTGTGATTTAACGTGGGTTTAATGGCTGCCCTGCCAGCACAGTGATTACTAGCCCAAAGTGGGGCTGACAATGTGGAGAATTTAATTTCAGCTTCACTCAGTAACATATTGTACAATGGGATAATTACTATTTTGTTCATAGACACGATTTATATTTTTTTATGTTTATGTCTGGTAAATCATGTGGTATGGTCTCATAGCATGTTTCCCCTTTGCTGTATGAAATTAGTCAGGATGACATAAGCTCTAATTTTATTTACTTTTATTTCTACTTTGTTATGCTATTATTTAAATTGGTCTTTTACTACTTCCACTTTTATTATGAATAATAGTTGTTCATCCGTAATCGGTATCTTATGGGTATTTTTTTCTTTTGATCTGTAATCAGCATTGGTTTATTAGGTTTATCATAATGTGAGCACTGTTATTTTCCATGGTTTTATGGACATTTCTGGCTAGTGGGTCTTTGTAGTCTACCTCAAGGCTTGTTAGAATTGATTAATTCAATTAATTAAATTTTCAAACAAAAAGCATGAAACTGGCTATATTATGTTCTCATGTTGCATAACCTTACAACAACTATTTATTATTCTCTGTTTAACCACTAGAAAGACCACACAGTCATTTTTGTTGATAACCATACTGTAACATTTTGGGTAAACTGAGATTGGAGAGCTTTACCCTCCATGACATCATTTGACAAGATAAATGGAGGAGAGGAGGGTATTGTGAATTTGGGGTCTTACATAAAAAAAACATTAGGGGACCCTTGCTGTAGTACTGGACACGTAGGGCCCCCTCTCCTCCTGTCAGTGAGTCCAGCCAGCTGCAGCCATGTTGGAAAAGCTCAAGCTCCAGCACTACTAACAGCTAGCGTCAGTGGACACCGACTACCGGGCACGGCGCTGTTGAGGACAAAAACAGACAGGGAGAGGGACTCATAACGGAGAGATACAGCCACCAAGCCGGTTCTGATATCAACGGGTTCATACATATTCAAACTTACTGGCTGGAAAAGGTGGCCGGTTACGGAGAGTAACTTTAGGTGCGGCCAGGGCTCCAAGGCTAAAGTGGGTGAGTATTGATCCTTCAGGGGGTGGGGGGCGGATTAACGTTAAATGGGAATTGCCCACCGTTAGCTGAGCTAGCTTAGCATTAAAGGGGGGTAACACACACAGACAATGGGGTTAACGCGAATGCAATACGCGGGGGTGTGTTTGTAGGAGCTGGTATTATGATGTATGATACAAAATATCGGGGACTGAATGAAATTAAATGCTGGTCATTTTGACACCGCGAAGTCATTTGTATTCCTAACAGACCGACAGTGGTGCAGTGGCCGAAACCACCCCTCTCTGTTTCTCCGGCTAGGTGCAAAGGTCCAAGCCAAGGAGGATTTCTGTAATGCAGAGCAACAACGGCGTGACAAAACATCTGTTTTGATGAATAACGAGTTGCTCAGACCGAGACTTATTGTTGAAAGCAACGGCTTTGAGACAAAAGGGGCAGTTCTTACTTAACCTGTGCGTCCAAGTGTTTTCGGTTGCTTGTTGTCTTCTTCTTAACTACAGTACTGAACACTTTACGCTGTGGTACGCCGAGTGAAATGTATTAATATTTGAGCCAGGCACAAATCATTCCTTGAGCATGGTTGGTGGGATTTAAAACATAATTTTAGGCGCAATGTCAACATTTAGCTACAGAACTAAACATGGTGCGGAGGCTGGTGCCCAGCAGCCCTGCTGCTGTGGATGTGAACTCAGTTTTTCTTTTGGGTTGCAGGGGTTTATAGTCAAAGCAGCCCTCTCATGTCATGTCTCCTATATATTTCTGTTTTACTTCCTTTTTCCCATCTTGTTTCCTGCCTTTATGTGACTGTTGCCCCTGATCACATCCCTGTACACATCCCCTTTCAGCCAAACTGGAGGGTCAGGACCCCAAAGTACTCAGAACATATTGTAGTCTTTTATACTTGAATAAAAGCCTGACGAGGCTGGTATCACCTCACTTTCCACTAAATAAACTCAAAATGTAATTCAATTCTACTAACGATGGAGCATCTACTTCCAGCTATTGTAAAAGAGATATGATAGCATTGAGTGAATTATCCAGAGAGATAACTTCCTAGCATTTTCATGAAGTCACTACCCTTCCACTGGACTAACACAATCACTTGTTTACAGTGTAGATAGTATTGAAAGTGTAGTTAATGTTTGTTCAGATTGCATGTTCAGTCAGTTCTGTGATTCATGGCTTCCCCCCCCCCCAGGGTTGTACACAGGTCTGCAGTCACACATATATATATATATATATATAAACTGACTCATGCATAACAGTAATTTTGTGTGATCTGTCTTAACATATGTGATTTAAATTCAAATGTCTGAGTATTGTGTACATATGAAGAATCTCTCAAACTTAAATTGTATTTCCTAGTAGAAATCATAATCTTCATACTTGTTATTCACGCACCATGTGAAGGAGGACTTGCACTCTGCTGTAGCTTTGTTTCTCTTCTGCCTCTTGTCTGTTCTCCTTGCCTCCTCTCCAATTACTTCTGCTAATCTGAAGAGGCAAGGATGTGGAAAGAAACATTGAGGATGTTGGACCAATCTTTATACCCATCTGTTTTTCAGTCAGGAGCAGATCAAGATGAGAGACAGAGTAGTGGATAAGCTAGGAAGCGGAGGGAGAAGCAGTGAAGACGATTAAAAATGAGAGCTTAGGAGAAGGAGGCAGCTTGGAAATGGAACTCAGCCCCCAGGTGTGTCAGTCCCAAACAATCAGTGGGCGGGTGTTTTCCCTGTCCTATAAGTGAGAGCATACAGTACAACTAGGAAGTGGAGAGACCGAACAGGAATACAGGCTTCTGTGATTTAGCAGAGTTTCAGTCCTCTGTGTGCCGACTGCCAACATGCAGTTCTGGGATTTCCTGGGCTGCACCAATGGAGGTATGAACGTGTGTAGTCATACTGATGGCTCGGGGAATGTGTTGGGCTGTGATTGGACTGCTGTATGGGTGCTCTGCGCTAGGCAGGTAGAGAGGGTCTGGCAGGCTGTGGGCTGGAAAGGAATTTGTGCTGCTCACCGCCGTGCAAGCAGTTGCATGTGAAAATGACAGGTAGGGAGTGTGGAGCACAAACAAAGACGCTGAAGGCTCTGATACAGTGTTAGTCTGCTCTGTTCTCTTTTGATAAACCTGGTTGGTTGCTTCTGACAGCAGATTTGACAAATTAATAAATTGGCACGAATTGTTTGTCTGTTGCCCTGAATGTCTTTTGGACTTTGCTTGCTAGTCTTGCATCCACGAAACGTTGCAACGTTACTTGTTTACCTGTCATGTTATGTTTCTATTGAATGATTGGTGAACAATTTTAAATTCCCACAAACCTAAAGATGGAGTACAACAACCGCTGCTACCACTTATTACTATTGCTCCAGCTGTTACCTTCATCACTATTCTTACTGTGACTATCACTGCCACTGCGACTGTCACACTTCACAGGCACTGGCACCTATGACAATGAAATACTAAACTGACAGCTGTAATTTAACAACGTGCTGTCAGTTTAACTGTAGATAACGCGTGCTTTTAATTTAACACCCATATAGGCTTCTGTTATGTTTTTTTTCTGTTTTTTTAATGCCCTGACCAGTTATTCTTTAAAGTCATCATGTGCATCTAAATCAGAATTCACACAAGCAAAAAAAGGTCTATATTTTTAAACCTTGTATGTGGCTGACATCTGATTTATTTATTTTTTTTTCTTTTCTTTTCTTTTCATTGTTTACTGCAAAGAGAAACTGCTTGAAATACAATCTTCTTAACTCTATTGGAGCAATGAGGTCTGGTCAGACATGTACCACAGAGTTAAACATCCAATTTCTGTTGCTGTATGAATGGAGCTAAACAACTACAGGCCACAGCTATCAAATATCACTTTTCTTGTCCACAGGGGTATACGTAGGTGGGCAGCTGATGTTAAAAAGCAAATAGCTCTTGCTTTAGTCACTTTTTTTAGTACCCACATTTATGCCTATGCAGTTGAATACAGATGGTCCTCAGACATTGTTTGTGTCTGTAATATTTACATAAAAACGCACACCCTCTTAATCTATAAAGTATGCAAAACTCTGCCTTTTGATCTCATTTAAGATGTGTTGTCTCGTGTCTTGCCTCAATTGTGGTTACTTTATTGTGTTGTATTGAATTCCAGGACAGTTACCTCCAAAACCTATCCTGTGCCCCGGGCCACGTTTTCTGCTATTGCATAACTGGCTATAGATTAGATACCTGATGGGTTGTGTCATGTTCTTCCCACTTATATAGAAGAATATAATAGTAGATCTTATTTATAGTCACTGTTTGTTAGAGCTATAGTTGTCATTTCTTTTGGGGACAGGACAGCACAGCAGCAGGCCATCTGTTAGGAGCAGTGAATGTATGACTGGAAGCGTGTGCTCCTGTTGTGTCATCAACAGCCTTCCCTGATTTGCATAGCTCGTTTTGTTTAACCTATTCCATGTGGTCAACACTCACTGTCAGATGATTCTGAAATAACTTGTTTTACACCTCATCAAATCGTACATTTGCTCTTTTTTATTTATTTATTTTTTTACATATAGTTCTGATGTTTGGATGTATCTTCAAAGCAATTGGTTAGGTTACACTAATCAAAAGTTTGTGACACTGGCCTATATCTGACATTAGCTTTAGGCTGTGCAATATGGAAAAAAAACAATATTGCAATAATTGGAACACCTGCCTCTAAAATCCATATATAGCATGGGTGTGGAGAATCACATCAGGTGGTCTTGTTGATATTTAACACATTGGGCTGCATGGTAATGGGAAGTGAAACCGAGCATTTCAGAAATCATTGTGGGAGAAATCTGACTTAGCAATTGTATCATGATTCAAATTAGGAAAGCAACCCCATTCTACAATTAACAATAATGGGTAATAATAAAATAATAAATACAAAAAAAGACTTTTCTGCAGAAATGCAGTCATGATGGAGCCAGTGGAGTAAAATAGCTGAAAAATATATATTAACAGAAGGGCTGCGACTAACTATTTTCATTGTTGATTAATCTTGATTAGTTGTTGTGTCAGAAAATGACGATCAGTGTTTTCCAAAGCCCAAGATGACATCCTCAAATGGCTTGTTTTGTCCAAAATTCAAATATATTTAGTTAACTGTCATTGAAGAGTGAAGAAAATATTCACATTTTAGAACCTGGATTCAGAAATGACCCCAAAAAACTCCAGAAATGACCCAAAATGCAAAAATTTTATTTTATAGTTGACACCTAATCGATTAATCTTTGCATCTCTAATTTACAGTGTGGATAAACACGAGCAGCACTGGATTCATTTTTAAATTGAACTAATGTTTTCACTTATGAGGCTGTTTTAAGTATGTTGGTACAAAAATCAAGTGAAGCTCAAGTGTTTTGAAAGTATGAACAGACATTAATCCTTGGCTGCACAGCTCTGGCTATAAAATTTGATACCACGGTTGTTTGAATCTTTTCTCTTTTCACACCACAAATTCTTTTTGTATCTGATAGCAGCCACTTTTATTTTTTTTTTATTGAGACAAATTCATATAAAACCGTGGGTGTATAATAATAATGTTATATAACCTACAAATCAAGTCTTTGATACAATAGATTCAATTAAAAGAAGAGCGTGTGGTTCAGTGTATTTGTTGTTAGGAAGAAAATAATTGATGACAGTGATAATGGGCTGCGGGGCTGTTGATGACTAGATGTGAAGGTGGGATGTTACAAACTTTGCACTGTGCACTTCTGAACTCTTGATATGGGTGCACTGGGAAGTGTAGTAATGCATAATGTAAAAGGATTTTTTTATTTGCACACTGTTAACAAATTGAGCATGCGGCTTCATTTGATTGTGTGTACTGTAAGCAAATGAACCGCCAGGATGGCCTCTCCTGGGTCATGTTGGGCCAATGGAGGTTATTAACGCAGGTGTTTCAACAGACAACATGTGAAAATGTTTTGGTGAAAATGTTTTGGTGACATTGGCTGACACTCCCTCTGCCAAACATTAAAAACACAGATGTGAAAAGGGGCGCTGGTTGTGAATCCGACCATTCTCTGGCTTACTTCTTTATCTCTGCAGTAGTCCTAATACTACAATCATTTTTATTTTTATTTTTTATAGCTGCTACTTACAATGGCCGCTACCTCATTAAAGCTGTAGCTGCTACTGTGGCGACTTTATTCTCCTCTCTGATGTTGCGCTCACTGCTGCTCTCTATTCTATTCTGACAGCACAGAGGGACTGCAAAAGACTGTTATTGTTTTCCTGATGAGAATGAAGTTGTGCCCTTAGCGTGGTGGTGTCAACTGTAGCGTAGCCTGTGTGGTTTACAGCCACCAGAGGCAATAGTTTTCTACTCTGAGTGGGAGAAAGAAGAAGGCTGAAAGCGTGAAGGGGGAAATGTGATCGAGTAGGAGGGAGAACCTCTGGAGTGTTTATGGAAGTGAAAAATGTTTAAGCAGTTCTTGTGACAGATATTTCAGTACTGTTTTAATAACAGGTTCTAGTTTTGGGTCATTATTTGTGGATGTGAAAGATTAAAGTTGAGTTTAAAGCTATTAAATTCATTTCTGGTGACATTGAGAAAACATTTCTGCCTGGAGGTTTGTTTGAAACAAAAAAAAGCCAAGTCTCTTTAACTAAGTGTGTATGTGGGTGATGTGCATGTTGTCGTACGTCTGTACGTGTATTTAAAACATTCAAATATATACCGGCATAGTCAGCTGTATTGGGCAAATGTGTGGGCAATTTTCAAGGGCAATATTGCTTCAGCATTCTATTGATAAATGTATTTTTAACACCAAGAAACATTTTAATACAGAAGTCTTTTTTACTGAATGCACTGCCAGTACTGGCTCAAATTCCTTAGTGTGTCAGTGCCTTAAATGCTACATGTATCACTAGTAGGCTACATTTACACTCTGTGAGGGAGAGGGAGAATATTGCCAGGATTGGTGTTGTTATTATTATTGCTTTTGTTAATAGCATCCTACTTGTAGCCAACATTTTGGACACAACTCTGCCAGGAACAAATTGGATTATGTGATTAGAGGAAATTATGTGAAGTGACAGAACACACACAGAGCAGCAGTGAAGCAAACCAAATAAAATGTAAAAACCAAAATGTTATAACTTAATAACCCATGCAGTTTATTATTATACCCTAGTCCTAAACTGTGTCCCAAATCTACACATTTGTCTTATCCTGAATATGTTGAGTTTGTAGTGTGTTCGCACAAGAGGTGTATAAAGTACTAGAGACCCAGACTTGAGTAAAAGTACAAGTGCTCTATCAAAAGAGTGACTTGAGTAGAAGTTGAAGTGCTCTTTAAGCACCTCACTTAAGTAGAAGTACTAAAGTATTCAAAATTGTTTGTACTTAAGTATTGCAAGTAGTTTATTTTAAAATGTACTACTCAAGTACTAAAAGTAAAAGTACAAGTATTGTGTTATGTAGTCATTAAAGAAAGCAGTCACATTTTTGAATATCATATTGTTGGAGTTCAACTTTTTATGTGGTAGTAAGACGCTGCATTACAGACAGCTGTACATTGCTGGATATGAAGGAAGTTTCTGAAATAAACCTAAAAAGGTACATTAATGTCACAGCTGTTATAACTACTATTATCTGATACAACAGTGGGTTATTAATCACTTATTAACAAATACTGAAATAAAATGTGTGATGTAGTGGAAAGTTAGCAAGCTAGCAAAATACAGATAAACTAGTAGCTTCACATCACAGGGTGAAACAGTTAACCTTCAGTACTCACTGCAGACTGAAACAACTCCGGAAAAGCTTAATCTGCTGCAACAATAGCTAAATAGAAAGACTACAAACTTACATCTTCTGACTTCTGAACAGGCGATCGCTGTAATGAAAAGAAACGCGACACAATCTCGAGGATTTTCTTACGTAACGTAATTATCGTACGTAACTAACGTAGCCGTAACTACACACTGTAACCTACACAGTCTCCGTAGCGTGAGGCATTCACAACAGTAACGATGCAGCACATAAAAAATGTATCGGAGTAAAAGTATTTCATTCATCAAAAATATGTACTCAAGTAAAAGTGGAAGTAGGAGAAAAAAGTAATACTCCAGTAGAGTACAGATACAGCTTTTTAGTACTTAAGTACAGTAGTGAAGTAGTTCTACTTCGTTACTATACAGCTCTGGTTTGCACTATAGAAAGAGTAAAATACGTAAACTCAGAAATCAGTATTGATACTAAATTTACTTGATTTTTAAATTCAGAAATTTGCTATTGACTGACTCACAATGTATTGCTTAAAGGGAATGAAGAAGATACTTACATCATGTCCCAATTCCATACTACATGCTATTTATTTCATACTATCTGTAACAAGAGCATCATTTGACCATTGGTATATCACACATAATACAGTAATAGTAGGTCGTATGGAACAGCTTTTATAAAGCCGCCTAAACATGATATATACGACATATTGTTTTCCTATGGGGAGAGCAGTGAAGACAACTCGGAGGAATCGCTACCCTTGGCATCGCGCAGCACTTACAATTGCCGCTTGCCTCAAAGTTCAAATTATTTCAACTTTGACCTCGTTGCCGGCAACCTTTTTAAAGGCACAACCAAAGCCAGAAGCAATGACAACGTACCTGAGCTGCGCTTTGCCTCTGTGCTCTGTGCCCTACCTCGCAGCTTTAACCTCTTATGAGGTGTAGGCAGCTTCATATAAGACAAAGCCTTGGCGTCCTAGTTAGTACCACAGTCCTGCTTTGTGTCTGTTGCTTAGCAACAGACCAGCGTAGCTTCAGAGGGACTTTTCATCATATTGCTCATTTTGATGTAATGTTTACGTGGAGGTGGTTAGGAGACAGATAGCATAGTTGGGTGAGGCCAGTGGGTGAAGTTATTACAGCATGACAGAGCAGATGTATTCTGCCAAGTCATGATTCTCGCCTCGCTCCGACTGTCTGGAATGTAGCTCATATTAAATCCTCCTGATTCATTAGAGCTGCTGCACAGTCACTGGTTGGTCAGTGCTGACATGTAAACCAGTGTCTGTGCTTAGTGGGATTATAAATTATTTACCTGTCTGGTAAATAAACTGAGCATTGTAATCAATTGGATTGGACAGTTGGACTTTCCGAGTGATGAAAGTCCTCTTCCATGTGCTGGTTAGTTGTGATTTCTCATTCAGTTAACAGAAAAGTCATTGAGGATATTTTGATCATTGGGTAATAATTATGTAAGTAATTTATAACTAATGGCAGTGTTTTTCCTGTCAATGACTCCATTTCTTAAAAGGTGCTCTAAGTGATGTGACGCGTTTTTTAAGCTACAACATTTTTCGTCACATACAGCAAACCTCTCATCACTCTCCGCTAGCTGCCTGTCCTCTGAACACACTGTAAAAAAACGCGGTCTCTGTAGACAGCCCAGGCTCCACAAACGGCAACAAAAACAAACTGCGCCAACCTGCCCCGCGAAACATAACAAACAGTGTTCCAGCCAATAACCGACAAGAAGGAGCTGGTTGAGCCATCACTGCAGCAGCGTTAGCACGTAGGCTACTTCCACAATGCGTATTCATGACTCAACCAGCTCCTTGCTTGTCCATTGGCTGGAACACTGTGTTGTTATGGTTCGTGGGGCAGATTGGCGCCATTTTGTCTTATTGATGGCTGGTCCGATACATCTTTACAGTGTGTTCAGGGGACAGGCAGCCCACGGATAGTGAGGAGATGTTTGCTGTATGTGACAAAAAACGCGTCGCATCACTTAGAGCACCTTTTAATGATGCTGTGATTTGATTCCCTCCTCTGTTAAATTGTGCTCTCTTGCTATTATACTCTTTTCTCACTCACACCATCTGCCTTCTTTATTACCTTTCCCTCTACGCCTCTTTTATTTATTCTTTTCCTTCTTTGCACTCCCTTTTTCATCTTTCTCTATTGTGTTTTGGAGAGATAAGGGGAAGCTTATGAAGGACTGGAAGTTGTATACAGTATATGAAGTGCAGTAGCTTGTTACCATACATACAAGTAGTTTATCTGTGCGTGCATGCATGCAAGCAAGACAAATGTGTGTCTATCAAGTGCTTGATAATGAGTGTCAATCAGTTGAATAGAAAATTCATTGCAAAATGGATTAATACTTTGGCCACAGAACAATCTTACAGTAACTCAGCTAGTACAGTATTACTATCCAACTAGCTGTAATACAGTACAATACTCATTGATGCCATGACTGAATCCATTACATGAAGGTACTTTGATTGAATAATTCACTGTAACACGGTGTTATATACACACATTTATCTAAGTAAAATCCCTTTTCCCCCTCACCCTTTTCTGTTCCAGATATATCCAGAATATCATACTACGCTGGTGAGTATATATATTTCATTTTGTTGTTGAACTACCTGTCAACTAATGGTAGAAAGTTTTACTTGTGTATGAAGATGTTTTAAAATCCACCACTAGATGAGTAGTAGTGAATAATGCATGCATACTCGTATGCATTGTTCACTACTGCATTGTGTGTGCAGAGTGTAAAAATTCTTGCCTCAAACTTGCAATATAAAGGTTTCCTTTGCACCCTTATACCATTATTTTTTGCTTTGGTATTTGGTGCCTGATGTAATTTTTGATATGACAGACTGATCTCATGAAGTGGCGTATGTATGACATGCCAATTCGTATGCCATTGTTGCCGTGTTATCAAGATGCATACTCGCTTTTTAGCGTGTTTATCAACGCCGTTTGGCCTCCATTGACTTACATTACCTTGCGATTGCGTGTGAATTGACGCCGTAGCGAGTAGTATGATAGGGAAGAAATCTGCGTAGGGAGGTTGGTCGGGGTGGTGGATGGTTCAAACACAGGACTTTCACCCAGGAGACCGGGGATCGTGTCCTGCGTGTCACGTTTCCTTCGTGTCCCGCGTGTCACATTTCCTAAACCCAACCGTAGCTTTCTTCTTTTACTAAACCTAACCGGTTCTTCTTTTCCTAACACGTCACTTGGCTTTAGAAAGTGGCGTGTCTTGACATAGTATTGAATGAACAGAAAAGACTATGGGTTCGTCTGGCCACAATAACAGGGTGTAGAATAATATTAAGACACTGGAAATCAACTAGCCCATGCTGTTTTAAGGAATGGATTGAGTTGATGACAAAGATGGCTACTTTTGAACGGGTTACTTATAGAGTCAGAGGTAGGGAAGATGTTTTCAGAACAGTGTGGGGCCCCTTTTTGGATGTAATAGAAGAAATGTCTGTTTGATTTTAATTGGTATATTGGATTGGTAGGCGTGATAACTGGTTCTATCAAGGCATGTTTATTGTTGAACTTTTATCACAATTTCTTTTTGTTGTTTGATTATTTAATTTTTATTGGTTTGAATTGTTCGTTTTGGGTTGTCTACAGATGTGTCTCATTTTGATTTTGTAATCAATGGCTGACAGGTACAGCCTGGGCTAATTTGTCCAAGATGCTTCTGTCATATGTTGGGGGAAAAAAAAACTAATAATAAAGAAAAAAAGAAAGTGGCGTGTATGTTTACGTCCGCTGTATACAGCGTAGACATAAACGCGGATAGCTCAAAATGCGAAATAATGTCAACCACTTAATGGAAATGCTAGTGTCCTTTCAGTTTTATATTTCATGGTAATAAAGAGAGATTGACAGAGGATTATGTTCTTTGGTCTTAGTCTTGACTCACACTTAAAGAGGGCTGGTAGGGGTAAATAATTTCATAGGCATAGATAAGAGACATTTTATGGCCCTGGGCACCAGTCTCTCTCCATGGCTGTTGCTAGGTAACGGTTGATCCTATGATTTTAAGCAGGCTCTTGTATATTTGGAGCTGAGAACTTGTCATTCCTGAAAAGGACAGAAACATAATTTACATTTCATGACCTTAACTTTGGCAAGTCTCCAGACATGTTGCCAAAGTTGAGGTTAAGATTGAGGTTAACTGAAACTTATAATGAGATGATGCTTTCTGACTTTGCTAGAAAGTAATAGTAGCATCGCACACAGTGTACAGACTGAGTAAACTCAACATCTGTGGCCCATAACATCCCTGGGAATACTCTCACTCTCAGTACTGCTGATAAGATCACAAGTTAATTTTTAGTGGAGAGCATTCTGAACATAACATTCAGTCTCTGTAACTCTGTTAGGACATCCTTTATATTACGCAATTTATTTTAAGGGGTAATAAGTTTAAAAACACAAAGGAAGACAAATCTGGAGTATAGGCTCACGATGTGGGTGAGGCATTAAGCACCACATGAGGTTTAAAATCTAGTAAATCGAGGACAACTAGGGCTACATAACTGATAAAAACTAAATGCTGTACTTATTTTGTTTTATCATGTCATATTGCTCATTCTTGTGTTATTTTCCATGAGGATATACTAAAGAGTGATGCGATGCCTGGTCAACAATTGGCTTTTGGTCTATTGCTGTATATGGTGTATCGGGGCTGAGCCCAATTTATGGCATGAAACATTATCATCATTGTTTATTGTTAAAACAGTGCATTGCGGTTATATTTTGCATCCTAGTATTTAACTAAGGGTCATATTTGCTTTTAATGTGGATATCCAATCAGTACTGATAATAAATGTAGTCCATTGAAGAAATGAATCCCCTTGTCTTTCTGTGCTATATTGACTGAGAAAGTGAGTTCTCCTGCTCACAGAGCCGTGGCAGCTGTACCAGGACGCCAATGCACGTTAGCGTCGACTTCGCTCAGCTCTCTTAGGTTTTTTTTTTTTTTTAGTAAACAAAATAAACTCACAAAATGTCAAGCAAGGAAATTTTCTTTCAACTAAACAAAAAAATACAACTTTCTGAATTCAAGTTTGTCTCTTTCACCAAACCAGGACTAGAACAATTACCTTGTTAACTCACATAAAACACACTTCATTCGAACTGCACAGAAACAAAAATAAAACTCACCAAAACTCTGTTATAGTCTTTCCACTGTTCCAACAATCACAAACTCTGGTTTGGTCAAAATAAATCCTTAATTCACAGAGTCAGATGTGAAAATACGCTGTATTTCCCCAGTGTCAGTCTCTTGTTGGCAATTCTTAATCCTTCTTTAGAGGCAAACCATTAAATTAAGTGAATAAAATGACAAAAACTGCCCCAAAATCGCCTTGTTGGTCGTGGTTTTCTTTTCAAGTTAATCTTCAGGCTCCTGAAGAAGGTCTCCAGCACACCTCTGTCCAAGTGATGAATAAAACTTTCATGCAGTCATTATGGAAGTCCGATGCCTTCATTTGAAATGTGGTTAAGAGAGCGTAGTAGCGAAGTCCTCCATCTGGAGAGGCTCAGATTCACGAATGCAGGGAGGAAAAGTGTGTTTGATAGGGCATGGGGACCGGTTTTGAAACACTTAAGGGGTCTGAGGGAGGAAGCTGTATGATGAGGGGTCACATATATTGATGATGTAATAGTAGTGGCTTCATAGGGATTTTTTCTTCTCTCTTTTTTTTGGTCTCTTAACTAAGTCTTGATATTTGCTACGGTGCCTCACCATAATGTCTTCAGAATCCGCCAAATAATTACAATTGTATGTTCTTGTTTGCTGCTTGTTGTTGTTGTTGTTGTTGTTGTTGTTGTATGAATAAGAAAATGGAACACAATGTTGCTTGTATGAACAAGTGCAGTCTGTACCCACTGTTGATCTGCAAAACATATTTTCCAAAAAAACAAACTTTCATGCAGTCGTCGGTTACAGTATCCAACAAAAACTGCCCACACTGACATCCATTGCAGCAGAATGATTCCGTTTTCTGTTGTTATGGAAGAGCAATTAGAGCAAAGGTACCACCAGTCGACTCTTGATTTCAGCAGCCACTTGTCCTGTTTATAGGGGCGGGGCGTCAGGTCAGAAAACACTTCAATGTGTCGATCTAAAGGGTCAGTTACAAACAACGTATCTTGTCTTTAACTTGGAGGACTTATTAAATACATACCTAACATGCTCAACTTCAGTTTGTGTCACAAAAGAAAGAATAATAAAATTAGTTGTCAGTGTTTTGCAGCCGGAAGCTCAGCTAGAAAGTTGTCACGTTCATCTTGTGCTCTGGCACATCAGAGGAATTGAATGTCAGAGTGCTTTATTGCCATTGAAGACCTGGCATGCTGCAGGAGCAGATAAAATATGTGTGGAGAGGAGAGACAACAGAGAGTGAGGACAGAGGACAGTAGAGACCTGCTGAGGGCAATACTAGAGACAAACCGAGTGACAAGGGAGTAAGCCCTGACTGCAGTACGCAGATCGAGGAGTGGCTCAACGTGGGTGGAGCTAAACATTTGGCTCCGCACACTTGCCCAATAGCAACTGGAGGCAATTGCACCTGACTGCAGTACGCAGATCGGGGTTGGGCTAAACGTATGACACCACGGGCGCGCCATCTGGTGGCAGAGATCAGTCAGCACATTCTCAAACGTCAATGCAGCACCTTTATAATATATAGATTATATATAGATTATAATAAATAATGATATTTGAATTGTAGAAAGGAAAAGAACCGGTTGGGATTGGGAAAAGAAGAACGGGGTTTGGTTTAGGAAAAGAAGAACAGGGAAAGCAAACGTGACTCACGGGAAACGAGGTAGTAGTGGGCCGGTAGTGTTTCGAGGCTGCGAGGGCCGGTCTGCCCGCGTACGGACGCTGCCTGCCTATAGACCGACGCTGCCTGCAGGCTGCATGCCCGCCAGCTACCTGCCTATGAACGGACGCTGCCTGCCTGCCCGCGTACGGATGCTGCCTGCAGGCTGCATGCCCGCCGGCTACCTACCTGCCTGGCGGCTGCCTGCCCGCGTACGGACGCTGCCTGCCCGCCGGCTTCCTGCCTACGGACGGATGCTGCCTGCCCGTGGACGGACGCGGAAAGCTTGAAAGTCCTGTGTTTTTCCCTCAGACATACATTCTTCCTTTTCCGATTGCTATTGTGCAAGTGGGCGGAGTCAAACGTTTAGCTCCACCCACATTGAGCCACTCGTCGATCTGCGTACTGCAGTCAGGGTTCTGTTACCTGTGTTCTGTGACGTTTGCTTTCCCCGGTTTTCTTTTCCTTAACCCAACCGTCCGTTGTTGTCTCGAGTCCCCCAGAGACCGGGGCTCTTTTCCCGCGAGCCCCGTTCTTTTCCTTTTTTATAATTCAAATCTCTACAAAATCTCTCTCTCTCTCTCTCTCTCTCTCTCTCTCTCTCTCTCTCTCTCTCTCTCTTTACACTTTGCATATATATATATATATATATATATATTTATATATATATATATATATATATATATATATATATATATATATATATATATATACGTTTGAGAATGTGCTGCCTGATCTCCGCCACCAGATGGCGCCCGCGCAGAGTCAAACGTTTAGCTCCGCCCACACATTTAGCCCAACCCCGATCTGCGTACTGCAGTCAGGGGCAACTTGTGACAAGGGGGGCAGATAATAAAAGCCAAGGAGAAAGGAAAATAAGTGTTGTAAAGGGGTCAAACAGTGGAATGTATGTTTTCAGTGGCTAAACTTTAATCCTGGTAAAACTGTGTGTGTTTGTGTGTGTGTGTGCGCGCATGAGCCCCTGTTTATTAAAGTTAGTGTTGATGCTAAAGAGTGTGGTGCTATTAACATATTTATTAGTACTGTCCAATCTGCTTGCTTACTTTCCACTGCATCAAGACTCAAATTATGTTTTTCTCTTTTCCCCTCCTTCTCTGCCCTACACACACAAATACACACACATATGCACACACTCACTTTTTCTGTTTTACGCATACACTCCTTTTGCCATGCTGACACACACACACACACACACACACACACACACACACACACACACACACACACACACATGCATGCACGCAGTCGCCTACCTGCTTAGTCACATTGTATACATTACATACAGCCTCTCTCTGGCTTCCACACATACCTCTCACTGTATAGCCTTTTTGGTGCACTAATTTCAACTGCTCAAGGATTGCGCTGCATATATTGTGTGTATGTGTGCGTGTATGTGTGTGTGAGAGAGAGAGAGAGAGAGAGAGAGAGAGAGGGATGATGTTGTGATCTAGTTGCCCTTCCGCTGCTACAGAAGAAAGTCAGAAGCCAGACTGAGCGGCACACGGCTGACTGACTTTCGAAACGGATTTACTGCATCCATTTTTTTTCTCCAACCCACTCCTGCAACATCATTTTCTCTTTAAAGTCTTTCTCCCATCCTGCCTGGCTTTGCAATCGTAGCTTTTTTAGTTCCTGACTCTTTTTTTGCTCCACTTTTCCCTTCAGGTCTCTGTCACTTTATGTCTCTCTCTGACATCAGACACCTGCTTTGACCTGGTTAACTCCTGCATGCTCAGAGCATTGTGAGAAAGCTTTGGAGGATGCAAGGCTCATCTTCTCCCTGGGGTTTCTCCACTTTCTCTCTTCATCCCGGTCTCTTTGTGCATTTTTTCTTTTTAATTATTTTTGTTTTTTGATCATTCTGTTCTTATTCAACTCTTCCTTTAGTCTCTCCCTTTCTCGTCTTTCTTCTTCTGCCTTCATCTTTCTTTCTCTTGCTTTCCTTTTTCCCTCCTGCGTCGGTCACTTTCTATCTACCTCTCCCTCACTATGCTCCATTTCTCTACGCCCCTCTTTGCCCTACATTTCCGTCCCTTTCTTTATCGATGCCAGTTTCTCTCTTATTCTTTCTCTTACCATCTCTTTTGACAACGTTGTGGATTTACAGAACAAAACTTCCTTTTTTGGATAATGGTACTTTGCTGTAATTATATGGAGTCTTACTTTGCCAGCAGGGGATATCAGTGTTTTTGATTGATTTTGTAACCTGGATGTTTGACATACAATGCCAAACCCTGTGACTTAAGATTAA